>NW_006408653.1:3140310-3150842 GCF_000296735.1 Chrysochloris asiatica
GGTACCTGCAAATGATTGACAGACAGGTAGATGAAAACACAGAAGAATTCAAGACAACACTACAGAAACTATCAAAACAAAATAGATAAAAAATCGGAAATAATACAAAACCTGCAAATAGAAATAAAAAAGATTAATTCTAAGATTTCAGAAATGGATAATACATTCAAAGGACAAATTTGAATCAATGGAAGCCTGAATTAGTGAGTTTGAAAATAAATCTCTCAATACTAGTAAGCTAAAAAAATCAGAAAAAAAAAATTTTTTAATTGAAATAAAGTAAAAGATTCATGTGGGACAACACGAAGAGGAATAACTTATGGGTAACTGAAGATCAGGAAGAGACAAAGAAAAGACAGTGGAAGAGCTGTTGGAAGAAAATTTCCCCAGCATCACGAAAGACAAGCATTCAAGAAGCTGAACAAACCCCAAATAGAATCGACCCCAACCAAAAAAAATCACCAAGACACATCGTAATCAAACTCTTCAAAATTAAAGACAAGATAATAATTCTGAGAGCAGCTCGGGAAAAATAAAAAATTAATTACAAAAGAGAACCAAATCAAGATCTGGTTTCGCAAAAATCATTCAGACAAGAAGGCAGGGGGAAAACATACACAAAACTCCAAAAGAAAATACTGCCAATCAAATTATCAATGCATCCTGATCGCATGTTTGATCAATTTCAGACTGAAGAAGTTGTATAATACTTCAATTTCATCATCAATGGCTTTAGTAGTTGATGTGTAAGTGTGAATAATAATGGTAGTAACTGGAATTCCTTGTATGCATATGGATATTATTGTATCAGAGACAACATTATACTTCAAGATAGATCTTGAAATGTTCTTTTTGACAATGAATGCAATGTCTTCAGTTTGTAGTTCCCAGCATAGTAAAGCATATGACTGTAGGATTCAAAATGGTAAAACCAGTCTATTTCAGCTCATTAATGCCTAATAAATCAACCTTTATGCATTCCATTTCATTTCTGACAACTTCCAATTTTCCTAGATTTATATTCTGTATATTCCATGTCCCAATTATTGATGGATGTTTGCAGCTGTTGCTCATTTTGACTTGTGCCCCACCAGCAAATGAAGATCAAAAAGTTTTACTCCATTCATGTCATTTTGGTCCAGTCTACTTCCCCAATTTTATTTTGTCTAACCTGCAAGACTCATCATCACACACAAATGTATCTGATAATCTGCTGCTATTCAAAATACTTCATATTCTGGCACAATATCTGACAATGCTCTGCTGATACTGACAAGGTTTTCAGTGACTAAACATTCAAAAGTAGTCCACCTTTCCTTCTTCCTAGTGTTTATTAGAAGCTCCATTGCAACCATGGGTGGCCCTGCTGGTATTTAACATACTGGTCATATAGCTTCCAGCATCGCAGCAACACGCAAGCCCTCCACAGTATGATAAACTGACAGTTGAGTGGTGGAAGGCTACATCATAATTAGACTCAAACTAGACTACTTGCTGGTTTTTGAATGTCCCCTCAACTCCTCCAACTTTTCCTCGTGCACATTGTTTTGCTTGTGCAGTTTTCTTATCAGCATGTCCTTCCCTTCCCTCTCATGTCAGGCACACAGTAGTCACTTAAACAACTGCCAAAGTGTCTAATTTAATTATTTACAGATAAAAAGAAAATATTTTAATCTCTTTTTTTAACGAGACTGCTTTGCCAATAGTTAGCTTTGAAATGCTGAAATGAGCTACTAAGGAGACAGCAGGAATTCTTAATCTAAAAGTTTAAAGAGAAGAAACTTTAACATTTAAGTGGATTAAGTATGACCCTGCCTGTAGACAGGCAGATAGCCTAGAAAAGCTGTCAGTTCTACCTTCTGGTTTAAAAGAAATGCACAAACTTATACACACTCAACAGGCTGCCAAAGTGAGCTGTCACTCTACAGATACAAATAGAAGGTAGCACCTGCTAATAAAAGTGCTGATCAAGTAAAATACAAAACCATTAAGAATTATCATATGTATTTTTCAAACTACAGCAGTGACAGCAAGATAAAAAAATTTTTTTTTCTCTTTGGCAGCATGTATTCACTGCTTTGAAATAGATGCTGAAAGTTTGTTTCTCTAAGCATAATTAAGTGGTAATATGCTACAGTGTGAATATTATGATACATATGATGACATGTTTTGGTCTAGTTAATAGCTGCCACCAGACTGGCAAATCTTTATTATAACATAGTCATTTTACAGGCATGCTTCTGAATATACAATACTTGCTGGAATGAACAATATGCAAAGATGTCCTAATGGAGAATTTTGGAAACGCAAAGTTTAAAATTTATCATCTAAATGTTTTATTTAGATCGACTAAAACGCTTATCTAAATGTTGAAAACAAGACTTTCTGTTTAGGTAGTAATCACTTGGACATTGTATTTCTGGCAACTCTCTGTCGATGTAATGCTACAATAGTTTTGGAATTAACTTCAGCAAAACTTTACTTGTATGTGATATCAATGACATTGTTCAATAATTTCTGCATTCTGCAAGGTACCCTTTCTTTGGAATGGGCACAAATATGCATCTCTACTAAATTGTTCGACAAACAGCTGTCTTCCAAATTTCTTGGCACAGATGAGTGAGTGCTTCCAGTATTATATCAGTTTGCTGAAACATTTCAATTAGTATTCTATCAATTCCTGGAGCCTTGTTTTTCACTAATGCCTTCAGTGCAACTTTGACTTCTTCCGTCAATACTATCAGTTCTTGATAATATGCAGCCCTCCTGAAAGAGTTGAACATCGATCAATTCTTTTTGATGCTTCCTGCCTCATTCAATGTTTTGCCCATAAGATTCGTCAGTATTGTAATTAAGCATAAATTTTTTTCTTCCGTTCTTTCAACTTGAGATATACCAATCGTGTTCTTTCTTTTTGGTTTTATAACTTCAGGTCTGCACATTTCATTATAATACTTGACAATCTTCTCAAACTGTCCTTTGAAATTTTCTGTTCAGCTCTTTTACTTAATCATTTCTTCCATTCATTTTAGCTACTCTATGTTCAAAAGCAAGTTTCAGAGTCTTCTGACATCCATTTTGATCTTTTCTTTTTACCTTTTTAATAAACTTTTGCTCTCTTCATGTATGATGCTCTTTAGGTCATCCCACAACTCCTCTGGTCTTTGTTCATTACTGTTCAATGAATCTAATCTGTTCTTGAGATGATCTCTAAATTGAGGAGGCATCCTGGTGTGGCACTATAGTATAAGCACTTGAACTCAAGGTAAGTTTGAACTTCAGGGTCAATGGTTCAAACTCACCAGCTGCTCCTTGGAAACTCAGTGTTACTATGAGTTGGAACCGACTGGACTGCACTTAACAACAACATACTCATCAGATGGGAGTCCTAGTGTGGCACTGTAAGATAAATCACTGGACCACAAAGTCAGTTTGAATTGTAAGACTGGCAGTTCAAACCCACCAGTCACTCCACAGAAATCCTATACAGGGTTGCTATGAGTTGAAATTGACTTGATGATAATGCACTCATCATATTTTGGGTTTTGTTAGATGAAGTTTTGGTGTGGCACCGTACGTTAATGCATTGGAATGCAAAGTTGGTTTGGATCATAACGTCCACAGTTAAAGCTCACCAGTCATTCCTCAGAAACCCTACATGGGGTCACTATGAGTCGGAACCGACTCGATGGTATGTAACAACAAGGTGGTTTTAATTTTCTTCACCGTCAGCCTGAACTTGCATCTGAGTAATTGATGGTCTACTCCACAGTCAGTCCCTAGTCTTGATTTGCACAATGATATTGAGCTTGTCCATCATTTCGTCCCATAGATGTATTCAATTTGATTCCTGTACATTCCATCTGGAAAGGTGTATAATCATTGTCTTTGTTGCTGAAAAAGGAATTTGCAATGAAGAAGTTGTTTGTCTTGCAAAACTCTATTATGCTATCTCCAGCATCATTTCTATCACCAAGAACACAGTTTCAGCTACTAATCCTTCCTCTTTGTTTCAAACTTTCACATTCAATCACGAGTAATTATCAATACATCTTGATTTCAAGGCTGATCAACTTCAGACTGAAGAAACTGGTAGAATTCTTCAGTTTCTTCATTACTGGCTTTTGTGCTTGGTGCTTAAATTTGAATCATAGTTGCATTATTAACTAGTCTTCCTTGCAAGCATATAGATATTATCCTCTCACAGACAGCACTGAACATCAAAACAGATCTACAAATGCTTTTATTGATAAAGAATCTGAAACCTTTCCTCCTGAATTTATCATTCCCAGCATGTAAAACATTTGACTGTACAAATGAAAATGTGCAAGATCAGTCTATTTTGGCTTACTAATGCCTACAGTTATCAATCTTTTTGTGTTCCATTTCATTTTTGATGACTTCTAGTTTTCCTAGATTCACAATTTGTACATTCCAGTTCTGGCTATTAATGGATGTTTACAGCTGTTTCTTCTCATTTTTAATTGTGCTCTATCAGCAAATGAAGGTCCCCAAAGCTTTGTTCCAACCACACCCTTAAGGTAGACTATTTTGAGGAGGCAACTCTTCCTCAATCATATTGAGAGTCTTCCAAACCTCATTATCTGGCACTATATCAGACAATAGATTTCACCTCTACTCATAAGGTTTTCAGTGGCTAATCCCTCAGAAGTGGACCACACCCTTCCTCCTTCCTAGTGTATTCTCAATTTGGAAGTTCTGCTGAAAACTGCGGGTGACCCTGTGCCAGAGTTTTCAGCATCACAGCAACATGGAAGCCACCACAGCACGTCACTAAGAGATGTGTCAGGGGATATAATTTATGATATCAAGGTTGTATAACATCTAACCCTGCTTAACTTTTCAATGTTAGTGCTTGAGAGGATAAGGTTAAGAGGGACAAATATCAAGAACTGGAGAAACATGGGTTGCACAACAAAGTCAAGCATTAAAATCTTATGACTACTAGGACATAAGGATTATTTTTTTTTTTCCTTTCTAGTAAAAAAAAAAATGATCACACTACCCACTTTGAAAGTATCTAAAAACTATACTACTTCTTACCAGTGCCAAAACATTTAGAAATTCTCTTGTGTCAAAATGTAAGAGAGTCCGAACATAGGGATAGATTTCTTCCTCTGGGGAAGCTTCTGCTGAATGTAGACGTATAAGAAACTCAAATACCTGCAAGTTAAGAAAAAAAATAAGTGGTTATTTTCATTTTCCTTTTTCAGTCTTGCCTTACCAAGTATTTTGCTGAAGCAATGATTCCCATTTGGATTGGTAAAGGAAGGTTAAATTCAGTTTAAATTGCCACTACGCTGTAAGTTCTCTCTTAAAACCTGTCTCAGTTATAATTACGGACTTTATTGATGGTGGTGTGTAGGCTCTTTCTATATCATAGCTTTAGAGTGGTCCACGACTTTCCTTACCCACACGTAGTCCTCAACTAGAATTTGTTTTAAGTGCATCTTAACAGGTATATTGTGGTGTCCCACTGAGTCAATTTCACGACACAGTGACCCAACAGGACTGAGTAAAACTAACCCCAAGAGTTTTCTAGATTGAAAAGGTCTTTTCTCCTGCAGAATAGCTGGTGGATTTGAACCACTGACCTTTAGGTTAGCAGCTAAGCACTTAACCATTTTGCCAACAGAGCTCCTTAACAAGAGGTAAATGTGAAAAATGCTGTGAAAATATCACCAACCTGGTTTTTAACCAAAGGAACAAGATCTTCAGGGATATCTCCAAGGGGATAGGCACGACCTGCTAGGCAACAGCTATAAGAAAAGTAGGAGAATAGATATTATGTAACTTGCAAGGGATCAATTCTCAGTAAACCATTGTTTCTCAAACCTAGACACTAGTTTGAGTTTTAACAAAATACAAACTTGTCAAGTGATATTTAAAATCATCAAGATGATTATCAGGTTCAGAAAATGTAGATGACAGGGATGATGGTGAAGTAAAAAATTATGACTCTTGTTAAGTGCCGTCAAGTCAGTTCCAACTCATGGTGGCCCTGTATAGGGTTTCCAAGGAGTGGCTGGTGAGTCTGAATTGCCGACCCTGCAATTAGGAGTCCAGTGCTTATCCTACAGTGCCACACCAGTACTGAATAGGGGCTTTCATTTCTTAATTTTCCTAAGAAAAGTCCAAACTGCACTAAAGGGACAAGGAGGAATGGGAACAGATTAAATGTCTAAAGGTCTCAGTCCTAACATCTAGACAGAACCTAAGGGTGCTATTAAGTGATGATTTACCTGTTAATAGCTGGATCTTCTCAAAGACTTTGAAGCCAGCGCTTCTAAGAATGGAGACTAGAGAGGCTTCAAGGCTGTGACCTATGGGAAGCACATCAGCAGGCCAATCTTCCAAGGCACCACTGGATGTGTTCAAACCACCAACTTTCAGGTTAGTCGTCAAGTGATTAAATGTTTGTGCAATCTAGGGATTTGCCAACTGTCATGAGGGGTGAGAGTGGTGCCAGATTACCCCCAGGTGAGAATTACTGATCTTTATTATTATAATAAATTATTATATATTATAATATTATAATAAAATATAATATAATATAATATATAATACAGTATTATATATTATAATAATATAATATAATTATTATATTACATATAATAATTTTGAAAAATGAAAAGCAATATGTAGATAAGAGATATCTAAGGATAATGGGAAAAAAACATGGAAGGAGTATAAACACAGACAAATAAATACTTACCTAATATATACAAGAAGCTTGTTGCCCATAACAACTTGCTCATCTAAAATAGAAAGGTCTTTAGTAATTCTCTCTCAAAACCTTTCAGAAATATAATCTTTATATGGAAACAATAAAACTTGGCATTTAGAGTGAGGTAATATTATTCTCAAACAACAGAAAAATTAAATAGGACCATGGAAATTATTATTTTAGCATTTTCATTAATGCCTTTCAAAGACACAAAATCAATATGAACTATTCAAGGATGCATTCAAGGAATTGATCTGAGGGTTGTTGCTGTTGTTAAGTGCCACTGAGTCATCACCAACCCACAGTGATCCTACACACAACAAAATGAAACACTTCCCAGTCCTGTGCCAACCTCACAATCATTGTTATACGTGAGCCCATCGCTGCTGCCACTGTGTCAATCCATCTCACTGGGGGTCTTCCTCTTTTTCTCTGACCTTCCAAACATTATACCCTTCTCCAGAGACTGGTCCCTCCTGACAATATATCCAAAATATGAGAGACAAAGTCCAGCCATTCCTGGCTTCCAAGGAGCACTCTGGGTGAACTTCTAACACAGATCTGTTTGGTCTCGGTACTGTCAATAACTCCTCAAACACCATAGCTCAAATTCATCAATTCTTCTACTGTGTTCCTTATTCACTGTCCAGCTTTCACATGCATATGAGGTTATTGAAAATATCATGGCTTGGATCAAGTGTACCTTAGCCCTCAAACTGACATCTTTGCTCTTCAACACTTTAAAGAGATCTTGAGCAGCAGATTCACATAATGCAATGTTGTTTGGTTTCTTGATTGCTGCTTCTGTGAGTGCTGATGGTTGATCCGAGCAAAACGAAGTCTTTGATAACTTCAATCTTTTCTCCATTTATATGGATGTTGTTTATTGGTCCAGTGGTGAGGATTTTTCTTTACATTGTTTTCTTTACATTGAAATGCAACCCATACTGAAGGCTGTCATTTTTTATCTTCATCACTAAGCATTCTAAGTCCTCTTCACTTTCAGCAAGGTTGTTATCATCTGTATATCGCAGTTTGTTAGCAAGTCTTCCTCCAATCTTGATGCCACATTTTTCTTCACATAATCCAACTTCTTGGATCATTGCTCAGCATACAGATTGAATAAGTATGGTGAAAGAATACAACTGTGGCACACCATCCCTAATTTTAAGCCATTTGGTGTTCCCTTGTTCTGTTTGAACAACTGCCTCTTGGTCAATGTATAGGTTCCTCAGGAGCACAATTAAGTGTTCAGGAATACTCATACTTCGCAGTGTTGTCCATAGCTTGTCATGATCCACATCGATAACCTTTGCATAGTCAATAAAGCACAGGTAGGCATCTTTCTGATATTCTCTCCTTTCAGCCAAGATCCATCTGACATCAGCAATGATATCCCTTGTTCCACATTCTCTTCTGAATCCAGTTTGAACCTCTGGAAGTTCTCTGTCAAT
Organism: Chrysochloris asiatica; assembly: GCF_000296735.1. Classification (NCBI taxonomy): domain Eukaryota; kingdom Metazoa; phylum Chordata; class Mammalia; order Afrosoricida; family Chrysochloridae; genus Chrysochloris; species Chrysochloris asiatica. Next base: position 3,148,513 of record NW_006408653.1, read on the forward strand.
GTATGGTTGCAACCATTTTTGTATAATCTTTAGTAAAACTTTACTTGCAAGTGATACTGTCCGATGATTTCTGCATTCCGTTGGATCACCTCTCTTTGAAATTGGCACAAATACAGATCTCTTCCAGTCACTTATCCAGGTACAAATGAGTGAGTGCCTCCAGTGCTACATCAGTTTGTTGAAAGATTTCAATTCGTATTCCATCAATTCCAGGTGCCCTGTTCTTTGCCAATGCCTTCAATGCACCTCGGACTTCTTCCTTCAGGATCATTGGCTCTTGATCATATGCTACCTCTTTTTTGGTATAGTAACTCTGTGTATACCTTCTATCTTCTTTTGATGCTTTCTGCATTGTTCGATGTTTTGCCCATAGGAGCCTTCAACACCACAAGTCGAGGCTTGAATTTTTTTCTTCAGTTCCCTCAGTTTGAAAAACGGTGAGCATGCTCTTCCTTTTTGGTCTTCTGAGGGTAAATATCTATATATTATCCGTGGCTTAACCAATAACATGGCTTGGGTCAGGCGCACCTTAGTCCTCAAGTTGACATCTCTGCTCTTCAGTACTTTAAAAGTTCCTGTGCAGCAGATTTGCCCAATGCAATACGTCGTCTGATCTCTTGACCACTGCTTCCGTGAGTGTTGACAGTTGATCCAAGAAGAATGAAGTCCTTGACAACTTTAATCTCTTCTCCATTGATAAGAATGCTGTTTACTGGTCCAGTGGTGAGGATTTTTGTTTTCTTAACATTGAGATGTAATCCATGTGTGCCTGACCCAAGCCATGGTATTTTCAATAACATCATATGGATGCGAAAGCTGGACAGTGAATAAGGAAGATCGTAGAAGAATTGATGCCTTTGAGTTGTGGTGTTGGAGGAGAATACTGAAAGTGCCATGGACTGACAAAAGAACCAATAGATCTGTTTTGGAAGAAGTACAACCAGAGTGCTCCTTGGAGGCCAAGATGGCTAAGCTTCGTCTCTCCTACTTTGGACACATTGTCCGGAGAGAACAGTTGCTGGAGAAGGATGTCATGCTGGGTAAGGTGGAGGGTCAGAGAAAAAGAGGAAGACCCCAATGAGATGGATCAGCCAGGTGGCATCACTGATGGACTCAAGTGTGGCAGCGGTAGTGAGGTTGGCCCAGGATCGGACATTGTTTCGTTCTGCTGTGCATGGGGTCGCTATGAGTCGGTTCTGACTCGATGGCACCTGACGACAACAACAACAACCAATAACATGGGTCTGGGGAAAGATGCAGCAGGTGATGAGTAAAGGAATTAAAGATCATAATCAATATGGTACTGTATGATCAAAACTGGACTTCGAACCACAGTTCAAACCCACTAGCTATTCCATGGAAACCCTATATAGAGTTGCTATGAGTTGGAACTGACTGGATGGCACTCAACAACAACAACATTTGTGAGGTTATTAAGTGGCTAAACTTTCCAAAGTGGACCACCCCTTTAATTAAGGATAGCTATAATTTCATCTCATTCACAACATAGATTCTCACCACTTATAGTACTCTTAGGCATGAGAAAGCCCCTGTTCTCAAAGAAGGGATTTATATGCACTATATGATTTGAGGGTCCCTTCTAGTCTTCTAAATTATATAATTTTAAAATCATAAGCAAATTTCATTGACTAAAAGAAGTCAGAACTATAATTAGACCAAGATTTAGGCCAATGGGTCAAAAAGTCAATACAGGATAGAGTGGAGTATCAATAATGGGTAACGTGGTCAGGAAGCCTTATGGCACGCAAGTGTGTTGGAATTTGTAGCTAGTAAAAATAATGAGATGAAGTGTCTATTTTTAACATTTGAGTATTGGACATAATGTAAGCAACTATACATCTTTTATCTTATCGCTCACCTTTCATAAATACTTTAACTCTGTGGTGTCATAAGTGCACATAAACTAGAATTGTTAAAAATATTATGAATAATTATATTTTGCTTCAATTCCAGATATTATTTGGTCCAACTAAATTAGCATGATAAAGACAGTCACCTTACTGGTATAAAAAGTTCACATATATTGACTAATTATATAAATCTCAGGTAGAATGTATAACGTTCATGACAACCCTATCAAACCAAACCCACTGTCACAGAGCCGATTCTGAATCATAGCAAATCTATAAAGGGTTTCTGAAACTGTAAATCTTAAAGGGAGCAGACAGCCTCATCTTTCTTATGCAAATGGCCGGTGTTTGAACCACCCATCTTGCAGTTAGCATTCCAATGCCTAAACCACAATGCTATCAGGGCTCATCTGTGATTTCCCTAAAAAAGAGTTAAATTTACTTATTGAACATATACAT
>NW_006408653.1:3151573-3156214 GCF_000296735.1 Chrysochloris asiatica
CTTTTTTTTTTTTTTTAATGGGGGGGACTTGGCTTTTTGGAATTTACAGTCTCGGTTTTTAGGGAAGGTTTTTACATTTGTCTGTAAAAGCAATTTTCAAGTTTCTCTTAAAAAGATTGGGTTCAGGGCTGCTACTAGTTATGAGGGACTAAAATGACCTACAAAATGACCCTCACCTAGAGCAAAGCAAACTACAAAACCTAGCTATACAGCACTACGGGATGTTAGTGAAGAGTGAATAGAAGCATACATAATCTGATGGGATGGTTACCTTCACTTGGAGGAGGAGAGTCAAACAGCTGTACAAAGCAGCTGTACTTCTTCGTGGTCTTTATCTGGGCAAAATACACTCCCTGCTGCGCACACAGCAGCAACAAAGGAGGCACATGGCAAACGCTAATCTTTCTGGTTTGTTGTTGCTAAGTACCATAGAGTCAGCTCTAACTCATAGAGACCCGGTATAGGGTTTCCAAGGAGCAGCTGGTGAGCTTGCACTACCGACCTTGTGTTTCAAACCAACCTTGCAATACAGTGCATTAACTCGCACCACCATACCAGGACTCCTCTTTCTGGTTTACGGAAGCAAGAAAACCATGAACATAAAGAGAGTGAATCACAAGAGGTAAAGAGAGAGATCCCCAAATTGTCTGTCCACATTACTGATTCCTGAATCACTGTGCACACACACAAAAAAGGATCAAAGCAACTTAGCCAAAGACAGTAACTCTGAACCAAGACGGGAGCTGTATCCGTGAGGGAAACTACTATAAAAATAATGCACACAAACACACACAAAAACGAGAACATCAAACTAGAATTCTAACATGAAAACTAATCAAATTTTTTTAAAAAGAGAGAAAATTATAGGAGGGAAAAAGGAACACAAAGATAAACAGTAAAAGTAAAATTATAGACCCAAACCCAATCATATAATCAACTGCATTAGTGGACTAAACTAAAATTAAAAGATAGAAATTATCATAATGCATTGAAAACAAAGCCTAACTATATGTTCTCTGCAAAAAAAAGGTTTAAGTGATAAGCCGAAAGTGAATGTATGGGAAAAAATTTACCATGCAAACAAAAACTTTTGTTGTTGTTAAGTGCCACTGAGTTGATTCTGACCCACAGCGACCCTGTATAGGGTTTCCAAGAAGCAGCTGGTGAGCTTGAACCACTGACCTTGCAGTTCAAACGACTTTGCAGTCTGACATATTAGCCCACAGCGCCATACCAGGATTCCATAAGAAGACTAGAGACAGTCATATTAATATGAGATAAAATAGATATTAAAACAATATGTGTTTCCAAAGATAAAGGGAGACACTTTATGAAGACAAAAGTATCAATTCAACAAAAGAACATACCAAACCATAAATGATATATACCCAATAAGAAGGCAACAAAACATATGAAGCAAAAATTGAGAGAAGTAAAGGCAGAAACAGACAACTGGATAGTTACCAACCTACTCTAACCAAGTGGCACAGCTACTACACAAAGAAATAAAAAAGACAAAGAAGTGCTGAACAACACTGCCAAGAATTTGGATTTAATCAATAAGCATACTATATTTACTCAACATTAGCAAAATATGTTTCATTTTTGTTTGTTTTTTTAGGATACAGAAATGTTTCAAGTTCACATGGTATGTTTAACAAGAGAGATCATGTCCTGGGCCATAATACAAGTCTCAATTAATTTTAAACTATTGGAATCACATAGACTAAATGATGACAAAATTGTTAGAAATCTATAATAATAAAGCATCCATGAGATTATCAAATAGTTTAAAATAAAAAAAAAAACAACATACTTCTGTATAATCATTGTTCAAAGAAGAATTCATAAGATTGTTTAGATATTATTTAGGAATTCATGAAATTAGAAAACTTGAGGGGTACAGATAAAATAGAGCTTTTTTTTTTAAATCTATTTAAAATAGGGAAACAAGTAACTTTAAATGTTTGCATCAGAAAAGAAGAAATGTCTCAAATCAATGATCTAAGCTTCCACTTTATGAAACTAGAAAAAAAAAAAAAAAAGATTCAACTAAAAGCAAATAAAAGAAATCAATAAAGAGAAGTCAATAAAATAGGAAAAAGAAAACTAATAGAGAAAATGAAAAAAAAAAAAACTGGCTTTTTGAAGGGAAAAAAGTCAATATATCTCTAGCTAGATAATGAAGAAAAGAGACAAAAGACACACATTACCAATATAAAAAAAGAAAAAGGGGCATACGAAAGACTTCAGACATTAAAAGAATGTTGTTCGTAAGTGTTACCTAGTCAGTTCAGTCTCATAGTAACTCCGTATAGGGTTTTCGAGGCTGTACATCAATGTGGAAGCACAAAACTCATCTTTCTCCTGTGGAGCAGCTGGTGAACTTGAGCTGCTGACCTTGTGGTTTGGAGTCCAGTGTTTATCACATGGAGCCACTGTGCTCCATTAAAAGGATGTTGTTGTTGTTGTTGTTGTTGTTGTTATGTGCCATGGAGTCAGTTCTGACTCACAGCGACCCTGTACAGGGTTTCCGAGACTGTAAATCTTTATGAGAGCAGAAAGCCTCATCTTTCTCCTGTGGAACAGCTGGTAGTTTCAAACTGCTGACCTTGCGGTTCACAGCCCAATTCGTAACCACTATGCTATCAGATACTAGCGACAATTTGCAAATGAAATTAGCAAAAACAACTCCATTTACAGCTGTTGTTGTTAAGTGACATCAAGTTGGTTCCAAATCATAGTGGCCCTGTATAGGGTTTCCAAGAAGCAGCAGGTGAGCTTGACCACAATTGACCTTGCAGTCCAGTGCATTAATCCACAGCACCACACTAGGACTCCCCACTTACAATAGCATTAAAAATTTTGTTGTTGTTGTTAAGTGCCATCTAGTTGTTTATCCTACAAGTGCCACACCAGGACTCTATTAAAAAGATACTTTGGAGTAAATTTAACAAAAGTTCCAGACTTATAGCCTAAAAATGATAAAATAATGGGAAGCAAAATTGATTTTAAAATGATCAAAAATATGCAGAAACTTTCCACATTCACAAATTAGAATACTCAGCATTGTTAAAATAGTAATTATCCCTAAATTGATCTACAGCATCAATGTAATACAAAACACAATTCTTATAAGTTTTTAAAAAGAAACTGAAAAACTGATTTGAAAGCTTATGTGACAAGGCAAAAGACCTAGCTAAATCATTCTTGGAAAACTTTAAAGGGCTTAAGGCACTTGATTTCAAGACTTATTATACAGTATAATAGTGGCATAAGGAGTGACATACAATGGAACAAAACAGAGTAAAGAAATATACCCATATGGTCAACTGATTTTCATCAACAGTGTCAAGGTAATCCATTGGAAACAAGATAACCTTTTCAATAAATGATACAGGAAAAACTAGATAGCCAGATTTGGGGAGGAGGGTGGTGGTGGTAGAATCTTTTAACCTTACTTCACATTGAAAAAAATAACTAAAAATGGAGTAAATATAAGCACTACAATTATTAAACTTTTTTGAAGAAAATATAGGAGAAAATCTTTATGAAAACTTAAATGGACAAAGATTTTCTAAGCAAAACACTAAAAGCATGAACTACAAAAGGAAAATGAGTAAAATGGACTTTGTGAAGATTTAAAACTTTGATTTTTTTCATAGGACATAGTTAAAGAATCCATTCCTGACAAAAAGCACTCAATAAAGTAGGGAAAAAAGGGAAATTCCTGAACATAAATAAGAGTTTATACACACAAATCCAACAGCCAACATTACTCTCAATGGAGAGAAACTGAAAGCAATCCCTTTGTGAACAGGAATTAGAAAACCCTTTTTCACCACTCTTACTCAATATTGGAGATCCTGTGGCTTCATAAAATAAGCACAGGACTGTCAACTATAAGGTCTGCAGTTTGAGCCACCAGCTGCTCCACAAGAGAAAGACGAGGATTTCTGCTTCCACAAAGATTTAAAGCCTCAGAAACCCAATAAAGGGTCATTATGAGTTAGAACTGACTCTACTGCACTTAACAACAACAATCACAATTCAATACTGTGCTGAAGTCTTTGACAGACTTAGCCATGAAAGAAAAATTAAAGTCATCTAAACTGGCAAAGAAGTAGTAAAACTCGATGTGGAGATGATATGATCCTATATATATGAAAAATCCCAAAAACTCAGCAAGAAAATGATTGGAACTCATTAAAAGATTCAGCAAAGTGGCAGGCTACAAGATCAATATGCAACAATCCATAGGATTCTTCTATACTAGAGTCCTGGTGTAGCACTGCAGGTTAATGCGCTGGGCTCCAAATTCAGTTTGAACCACAAGATTGGCAGTTCAAGCTCACCAGCTGCTCCTAGTAAACCTTAAACAAGATCACTACGAGTAAGAACCGACTTGATGGTACTTAACAACAACAACGAAAAGGAAATTAGAGAAACCATACCATTTACAATTGCCAACCAAAAGATGAAATACTTAGGCATAAAGCTAACCAGAGAAACAAAAGATCTATACAAAGAAAACTATAACACACTACTATAAAAAATGAATGAGACTTACAAATATACCATGTTCATGGATGGGTAAACTCAGTATTGTGAAAATGTCAACACTACCCAAAGCAATCGATA
>NW_006408653.1:3158552-3193588 GCF_000296735.1 Chrysochloris asiatica
AACAGCTGGTAGTTTCGAACTGCCAACCTTGAGGTTAGCAGCCCAATTCGTAACCACTATGCTACCAGAGCTGTTAATGTGGGTAACGGGGAGGGCAAGAAATAAGAAGAGGGAGGTTGGCAGAAGAATAATGAAGAGAGGTGAAGACACAGGAAGGTATGCGAGAGCTAAAGAAAATAGAGGTAATAGTGATATACATACAGCCTTGGAACAATAGTGTTTTGTGGGTAGATACATGGACAGAGATACAGGCTGAATGGCAGCAAGAGTGGAAGTATACTCACAAATATATAAGTTTGAAAGAGGATATTGGTACATTGGCATTTATGCTTCTGGCAAGCACAACTATGAGTATGGTGAATCAGTGGACAAAATCAAGAAAACTTCTTAGATATTATTCAATATTCTTAAGGCAGTGAGTTTCTGGGTCTGGGGCTTAGAACACCGTGGTCAACTGGCTTAACATAGCCAACAAAAACAGTGTCTACATCCCACTTTGATAAGCAGTGTCTGGGATCTTAACAGCTCATGAGTAGCCATCTAAGGTGCAGTTATTGGTTTCTCCATATGTGGAAGACACAAGAGTGATGAGAACTGAACAGGCTTAAAATCAGCAGACTAATGGAACATGGGAATAGCAATGAACATTTGCTTCTTTTATTCCTCCTCACTTCTTTTCTCAAATAGGATCCAAAAAACAGTGCTACAATCTCTTCTCTAGAGGGTTTCATGGAGACTTATTTTACCCTTCTGTGTTAGCCTCTTAAAGCACAGCATCAACTTTAAAAGGGCATAAGAAAGGGTCTCTACCTTCTCCTTTCCATATTAATTTTATTATTGGTCATGAGTTCTACAAATATTTATTGAACAGCTACATTCAGGCCCTCCAATGGCCTAACGGAACACATGAACATTAGTCTCCACAACTCTGAGACCAAGAACTAGATGGTGCCTGGCTAACACTACCAATTGCTCTGAAAGTGATCACGCGCAATAGATGATCTTGGAAAGAGTAGGAGAAAATGTGGAACAAAACTCAAAAGTATTAGATAAAAAGACCAGAGTTACTGGTCAGAAAGAGACTGGAGGAACCTGAGACTCTGACCCGTGACCACTCTCAGGTCTGGAAAGGAACTCAACTTCACAGTCCAACTTTCTGCCAAGAAGTAGATAGGTATATAGGGGGGACTACACTAGTAAGGTGTGCTCACCATGGAATGGTCAATCATTCAAAACCAAAAGGACAACATTTACCTAAGGACAAAATTGAAAAGGGATAGGAAAGTGGATGGAATGGAAATAGGAACCACAGGGACAAAATGGGATAACTGTGTTGCATGGAAAAGATTTCGTTCATTGAGGTGAGTTATTGATGATCTTGTCTGCAAACCTTCACTTAATTAAAAAAGAAAAAGTTAAAAAACAACAACACATGATTAAGGAAATAAAAAGGCAGGCCATAGAATGGGATTAAATTTTGTGGTAAAGCAATATTGAAAAATGGACTTATATAGAGAATACATCGCTTATGCTTACAATAATACTATGAAGATAACTTAAAAGAACAAATTAAAATGGGCTGGATTTGAAAAGACACTTCATAAATGAAAATATATGAGTGTCCTATGAACACATGAAAAGACGTATGACACAACATTAATTATCAGGGAAATAAAATTTAAGGCAACACTGGGCGGGGCTGATGAAAGGAGACACGGATAGGTCTCTTGTGATACAATAGTGAATAATTATAATCAAAACTGATTGTGAGGGTTGGAAATGTAAAGGTAGATGTTTTATAGCAAAAAGAGGAGAGTGATAGACTTTGCAGTCTAGGAGCTGAGGTCCCTGGGACTATCAAGGGAGAAGAGCGGAGAGCGGGACCCTACCCAGAGAAGCAGTGACACTAGAGATGGAGGAAGAGATGATGATATGGAGAGATGGAGCGGCTGGGGACTTTAGACCCAGAGAGGGAGAGGGGCTGTATGCTGACGACTGAGGGGCAGGCTTTCAGGATATACCCTTTGGTTGGTTGATGATGCATGGAGGGGATTGTAACCATGACAATGAAACGATATATGATAGGATGAATGTAAAGCTAATGTTTTCCCATGTAAACTATCACATAATTTACAATAAAACATTAAAAAAAAATTAAGGCAACAATGATACACTACTATACATTCAGAATGACTAGTATTTAAAAAAGATTTACCACACCAAACACGTACAAGCAGGTGGAGCAACTGGACCTTTCATATATAGCTGATGAGTATGCAAAATGGTACAGCCATTTTGAAAAGCCAGATAGCAATACTTTAGAAATTTAAATATACATCTACTATACATAGCAGCCATTCCAATTCTAGGTATATACTCAAGGTAAGTATACATACATGTCTACACAAAAACCTTTTCACAGCCAAGGGCCAAGGATGGGAGCTGGAGGAGAGGGCAAGGACAACATGAGAGATCCTTGCAGTGATGGAACTGTTCTGCATCTTCACTTTATCAATATGAATGTCCTGGTGGTGCTATTATTATATGATAGTTTTGTAAGATATTATCATTAGGGGAGAAGGACCACTGGATACAGTACACAGGATCTCTCTGTATTGATTGCTTCTTACAACGCATGTGATCTACAATTATCTCAAAATCAAAAGTTTAAAAAAATTAAAACTGGTTCATAAATGTTGTAGGAGCATTATTCAAGATAGCCCCAAACTAGAAATAACTGAAATATTCATCAACTGGTGAATAGATAGATAAATTACCCAACAGTCAGTTCACAGTATTATGGTATGTATGACTATTTATAAAGTTACCACGATTACTAACTTAGCAAATACTGAGACATGATCCCTAGAGGAAATAAAAGGTTAGGCTTCTGTGAATCTCTGGTCATATTATCATCAACTAATCAATATAGAGTCTTTTTCATGTGTGTTTCTGTTTAAAGATAACTTCTAATGTATATTTGTTATAAATAATTACATATAGCAAATCTTCATAATAAAATACAAACTCCGATGGGTTTAACATGTTTCTGATCTTGGTTAACATGATCAAAATTTCTTTGACTTTCAGTCTCCAAAAAATGCTGTCCACTATATTTTATAAAAGCATTTTGTCATCTCACGAATTTACACATTTAGTTGCTTTCCCATGGTCTCCTCAAGCACTTTCTATGTACCAAGCACTCGATTTCCCCTTCCTTTATCTAGATGTACCATAGTGTTGATTCATTAACACTGAACTTAAGGCCAGCAGCACTGTAACAGATGCCTGAATGAAGTTTATCCAACGTGCATATTTTCTCCAAAAGTCCATCAGATTTCTTTGCACTTTGGAATAACATAGAGCACGTTAACGCTATGCTTGGGGGCCATTTTAAACGGTGAAATCACCAATGAAAAGCTCCCAAATGAGAAAAATATGGCACTAAGTAGACCATGAAGGACATATGTTTATAATATGAGCACTGAAACAAGACACAGAGCGTCACCCTGTTCAACCTCAGCTGGGAATGTGCACATCAGACAACTCAAATTTTTCACCTCTCTATGGAGTTCTGGTGTGGCGCTATGGGTTAATGTGCCAGACGGCAAAGCCATTTGAACTGCAAGGTTGGCGGTTCAAGCTCACCAGCTGCTCCTCAGAAACCCTATACAGGGGTCGCTATGGGTTGGAACCCGACTTGACGGCACTTAACAACAACAACAATGCATGTCTGAAGGAGCTTTAGTAGCATAGTGGTGACGAATCAGGCTGCTAATCTCATGGTCAGCAATTCGAAACTACCAGCTGTTCCGCAGAAGAAAGATGAGGCTTTCTGCTCCCACGAAGATTTACAGACTTGGAAACCCTGTACAGGGTTGCTATGAGTCGGAACCGACTCCACGGCACATAACAACAACAACGTGCATGCCTGACTGTGAGAGTGCCACAAGTATTGATTTGGGAATACAAGTAAATTGCAGCAAGTAGATAAATTTGCAAATATAGAAACCACATATAATGATGACTAACTTCATATATTCAATCTATAGAACACTATTCAGCAATAAAAAGGAATGAAATTTGAGTGCATACAACAGGGATGAACCTCAAAAACAATCTGCTAAGTAAAAGAAATCAAACACAAAAACTACATGGGGTGTGATTCCATTTGCATGCAATTCTAGAAAAGGCAAGACTGTAGTGACTGAAAGAAGACGTGTAACTGACTACAGTTTGATTATGGTGGTGGTTCTCGGATTCTATACAATTACCAAAATTCAGGTGACACATATAAAATTGGTGACATTCATGATATTAAATAATATATCTTAAAAGTTTTAAATAGAGAAAATGAAAGCTTAGAAAATTATTACCTGTAAGAGTCTTTCCTGCATTCAGAGGAGGAGCAATGACTTTGAAAAGTTTCTAGATGAAAATTAACAGGAAAAGAATCACCATGATTTCAAAGGTTAAAACGTTTAGAGAGATCATCAAGAATCTTATGCTGCTAACCATACTATCCTGATTTCCATTAGTAATTTGCTATGGAGATAAAATCTAAAAACTTTTAGTGGAGACATGCACAGTTCTACCAAAGCAGGATCTCTAATAAACCATCATTATTGTCACTTTCCTCACTAAAGGACAACATTTAATAATCACCAGTTAGATGAAGATCTTTGCTGAGATGAAAATTTCTTAAAAGTGGTTTATTCTTTAAAAAGCAGCCAACAAAAGCATTATTCTTACCTCAGAAGCAGCCAAAACTTGAAATAAGAAAATTTTTTAGGGGCTTTACAAGGGTTGCTGTAAGTCAGAATTAACTCAACAGCCATGGGCTTGGGTTTATTTCAGTAGTCATGTAAAATGTGATGACAGTTTCATTATAGAAAAATCTAGAGAAATCCAAAAGGCAAGAATCCCCTAATTTAGACCTCCTTAAGTACTAAAAGTGAGGCGCTGTGAGCTAATGCACCAGACTGCAAAGCCGTTTGAACTGTAAGGTTGGTGGTTCAAGCTCACCAGCTGCTCCTCAGAAACCCTATCAGGGTTGTTATGGGTCGGAACTGACTTGACGACACTTAACAACAACAACAAAGTACTAAAATAGCTAAACTCTGAGATGCAATGATTTCTTTTTAGGTAGAGAATTATCAAAGAGGTATTATAGGAACACCTAGCTGCCCACTGCTAAAGTCTCCAGAGGAAATTTTCATAATAAATACCAAGCTCCTGCTGAAAGCGAGATCCTTCACAACTACACTCAACACAAAATAAGGCAGCCACAGTAGTCCAATGTTTCATCTGAGATGTACAAGTAAAAATGCAAACCACAGTGTGAGGGAAAAAAATACACAAATGCTTCAACAGCAACATTAACAAAATCCTAGCAATTATTTTTATCAATCTAGACTGTGTAAGATTAGAATCTACTTTCAAAGATCATTTTGAGAGAAATGAGAAAGTGCATTAATCCTTCCTCACTGTGGTTTAGGAATGTGAAAGAACATTCAGGAGCTGAGGTGGCAGCTGATGGGTCTTCCTCAGGGAAGTACTGAAGCTCAGTGAGGAAGCAGCTGAGAAATGTTCAAGTTTAAAAAATACTCGGCAAACATTCACTCACAGCCAAAACCAGGGGAAGAAGTGTGTGCCAATCATTTTAGAAAATATCCAAGAGAAAGAGATGCAACTGAAATGTAAGGAATTATGAATTAAAGGGATATTCAACCTATCAGGCTAAGTGTGCTTAAAGAAGCCTGAAATGTCAGAGAATAAATCCCAATTGCATTAATAGTGAAGATAATCTCGGGTGCTCACTAAATATGCAAAACAAACTTGATTGGATGCTTTCTGTCCCACCTTTCTGAGACAAGTAACATTTCAATCTGTTAACACTGCTGGGGCGGGGGGGTAGGGGTCCCCACTATGTGTATCTGCAACCCAGTACCCAGAACTGTCTTCAAGTTTAAGACAAATGACCATATGAATATGGGGTTTGGTTCTTTTAAAAACAAACCCAAATACTTTTTAGTTGCTCTCTTCTAAGGATCAGGGCAATAAGAGATTATAATGAATGCTATAAATTCTGAACTAGTGAAAAACAAATTAGTAACTCACAAATAATGACCTCCCATAATTTTCAGGCCCTTCTTCCAGAAGAACAGATCTACTAGTACAGGGTATCATTACAGACAATAATTATACACAATATAGTTCTGGCACCTTTTGGAAAAGCTATTAAGAGTATCAAACATTTTTCAGAGAAAAAAAAATTAGAAGACATCAAAGAACTAAGAATTATGTTTAATTTTATCTATTGCTCTGTGGGATTTAATTACTCATTTATGCAAACTTTAAAAGAATATAATGTGAAAAAGACACGAAATTAAAGAATACCTTAATGAATATAATGTGAAAAAGACACGAAATTAAAGAATACCTCAAGCTAAAATGGTTGAAAAGCTAATGAATCTGTAAGAAATTTAGGAAATGATCAGATGAAAACAACAGCACTTATTCTAAGCAAATGAAGACTGAGGGAGGGGAGGGAAGAGGATTAATAGAGAATTTGAAATAATTGTCTAAATTAGGAATTACCTTACCTCCATTGGACTAATAAATTCATTCATGCCTCTGTTGTAGACATAGATCATAGCATCGTACAGATGATTTTCCCAGCACATGAGAACTACCTGCAAAGAGGAAAGTCACTTCATCCATTTAGTCTGTCTCACCAACATTTTCCTTCAAACTTTCAGAATACAGAAATCCTAAATTTTTTTCCTAATATGTCTTTATTCCTTCTCTGAGAAAAAATTACAATGCTCAAACACAGTGGCAAGGTAAGAGCTGTTACAGGATCAATACTATTAAAAACAAACAAAAAATATCTATTTCATCGAGTTGATTCTGATTTATGGTAACCTCATACGGTTTTCTAGGCTGTAATCTTTATGAACCTGTGAGTCAGAATCAACTCAACGGGTTCAATTTTTAATATTTACAAAAACTAATCACCAGGCTGTTCTTCAAGGCCCCACAGGGTGGATTCAAACCATCAAGTGTAAACCATTTGTGCCATCCAGAGACCTTAGGTTCAATATTAGCTAGGGATCAGCACTGGACTCCAAACACAGAGTCAACAGTTCAAGTCCACCAGCCACTCTTTGAAACTCCTATACAGGATCACATTTTGAGTTGGAATCGACTAGAAGGCACATTAACAACAAACAACAAAAAAGCATTCTCTGGTATCTCATTTTGTTTCTTTTATACCCACTCCCCTATGCTCTAGTTGTAACTCCAGACAGGATCCAAAGAAGAGTTTCACAATCTCTTCTCTGGGTTTTATGGAGACTTACTTTACCCTTCTGTGTTAGCCTCTTAAAGCACAGCATCAGCCTTAAGCGGGCACAAGAAAGGGTCTCTACCTTCCCCTTTCCAATTTCATTTTATCTTTGGTCAGGAGTTCTACAAATATTTATTGAACACCTACATTCAGGCCTCTCCCAGGCTTTGGGGATAAAGCAACAAGACAATACCAAACCTGGTTTCTACCCTTACAGAACTTAATCTCTTCTTGGACACTCACGGAAAGAAGAAAAGGGCACAAAATGGGGCCTGAGCTATGACTTGGGGAAAATACTCAATTACACAATTCATTTATTGATAAACATAATAAGCTCTAACAAGGAACCTGACTTGGTCTGGTTCAGAAAGTACTCCCTGAAGGAGCAGTATTTAAGCTAGGACCTAAGAAAAATGTGTGTGTGGCCCTAAAGCAGAGTTGGAAACTATGAACTCTGTAGACAGGCACAGCAGTGAAGGGCGAAGGTCCTGAGGTGGAAAGGACCTTGAAGTGTTTAAAGGTGGAAAGAAATAGATTTAAGAAAATATTTAGTAAGGGGAATGTTGTTGCTGTTAAAGTGCCATCGAGTTTGGTTTTGATGCATAGCAACTGTATACAGGGTTTCCGAAGAGCAGCTGGTGAATTTGAACCACTGATGTTGTAGTTCAAACCTACCTTGCAGTCCACTGCTTCTCCTACAAAACCACAGAGGAAGACTAGCTATGACTAAACACTATTTCCTGTGAGAGTTATCTAATACTACAGAATGACAGGAGATAAGGGCTAAAGCAGAGTCACAGAAGTTGACAAAGGAGAGTAAGATAAAGGATCAGCAGGAGAGTAAGAGGGAAAACTGATGAAGTGTCAGCGAAGAGTCTGTTTCAAGGAAGGCATGTCCTGGGACCTCTTGTGTCTAGCCTCTCTCATTCAGGGTTATGACCATACATCCTTATACTGATGGCTAACACATTTACAGCTTCATCTCTAATCTTGCCCCTGAACTTTTTTTTTTTTAAATTCTGAGCTTATTTCACATATTTTTGCCTCCCCACCATCTCCATTTGTCTGACCACTGACTATGTCCAATCATAACATTCCATACACACTTAGACCAAGCAAAGGGTGGAGTTCCATCTTTAAAACTAAACAGGTATTTTGAACAACATATTCTTGGCAAAGGAACCTGGACAACATTTATCAGACGTGGTAGGGGAAGATCTCACTCTGCATTATAAAAAAGGTAAGCCAGATATCAACTGTTACAGAAATGACGTAAGATGGAAAATTTTAACCAATTGTTTAAACTATTTTCTTAAAGAGACACCCTCCACTGTCAGCAAACTTTAATAGCTTTTTGGTCCATTAGCTGAAAAGAATTTTTCACATAGTCAATGAATTTGGCTTCTACCTTGGGAAGAGAAACACCTTTTTCTATACTTGTTTACATTTCTGCTATAATATCTTCTACAGATCTAGGTCCTTTTAGTGCTTTAGGAGTTTTTCCCTAGTTTTTTGATTCTTGACCTTTTGATCTTGGTGTTGATGGTTTTGAGTATTTTCCATTCTGGTTTGATTGTTGTGCATTTTTAGCTGGAGAATCCCATATAGATTTCTTTACTGGAATTTTCCTTCAGTTTCATCATCATCATCTTCCTCAGCATCGTCATTGTCATCATATCTTTTTCACCTGCAGCAAGTTTTACTTTTTTCTGTGGAATCTGGTTACCACTTGCAGGGGCAGATTGCTTTCCTGATATACTTAAAGTTTTACATCTTCCTCCTCTTCATCATCTGACTCTGCATATTCCTCCATAGCTACTAAGTGCTGTCCACTAATATGCACAGGCCCTGAGCCACACTTCAGTCGTAAGACCACTGGTGGTGTTATTTCAAAGCCCCCAAGGGAAACCACTGGCTGTACAGACATTTTCAAAGTAGCCAGTGTGACTTTAATTGAGCTACCTTCCTAATTCATAAACTGTTGTGAAAGCTAACTGGTGCTCATTTTCATCATTATCCAACTTAGAGTGATAATCTTTGTTGGCTTTTAGTCCACAACAACAACAAAAAAACAGTTCAGGGGCCTCAGAGGGCTCATGTCCATATCCAATGAATTTTCCATGGGCTGAAAGTGCTCACTCAGGTGGTAGAGACAGATGGAAAGTCACGCAGGACAGAATTACACTAGGGCACTCATGAACTCTTGACCAATCATATACTTGATACCGTCACCTGAATGTCTAGTAGCTATCTCAAGCATAAATGGTAAACAGAACTCCTGATTTTGTCTCCCAAATTTAGACCTATTCCAGTCTTCAAATCCTTAAAGGAGTTACTATCTAGCCTATTTCTTGAGTCAAAAAACTAAACATCATCCTTTAATTCTCTCTTTACTATACTCTCATATTCTTGTATCCAAATCATCAGAAAATCAATTCTACCTCCAAACACACCTGAAGTTTGACCACCTCTTCTCATCTCACTGCCACCATCTCCTGCCAGGAACCCTAACTTGTCCTCCCTGCTCTTATACTTACCCCCAACCTCACTCCTCAATAATTCTCTCTAAAGTGGATCACTGTGATCTTCCTTAAAGCTTTCTAATGATTTCCCACTGTACTTAAATAAAATAAAAAATTCTTTACCTTCCCTGCAAGGTTTACCTCTCTCGTTCACCAAGCTCCAGATCTGCGTCCCAGTTCAGGTAATCTTTCTGTTACTTGAACTCCCAAGGCACTATGCTGTTTTGTTTTGTTTTGCATTAGGTGTTGCTTAGACTTATTACATCTTCTTCTCCACAGTCTTTGCATTACTGATTCCTTCTTGTCACTCAAATCCAATGCTCAGTGTTACCTCTGCAAAACTAGCCAGTGTAAGGTAGCCTTCATTTTCCTTCTACTACAAAGCTCTGCTTGATTTTTAACATAATACTTGTTTGGAGTATTCTTTGGTGTTTGTCTATTGATCTGTTTACTGTTAATATTTTCTACTAAAATGTAAGCTTTATTAGAGAACCGGTCTTCACTGCTATGGTCATTAATGTACCCTCAGACCCTGACAATAAATATTTTTAAAATTAATAAATGAAAGTTGCTGAAAGAGTAAGTAAAATAAAGATTGAAAACTATTATTCAATATAGTAGATATAGCAAAGGTCTTTGCTGTATTGAAAACAGGTTGAAGAGCTAGTAGGACAAAAAGAAAAAAAAAACATTTTTTTTTTCTTTAATGGAAATAACAGCCTAGACAATGCTTTCACAAAATCTGGCTGTGAAACAGACGAGATGGAGTAGTAATCTAAGAAAAAGAAAGGGAGAAGTCTTGCTACAAACAGATGTGCTATAGACAGATGGGGAATTGAGGGAAGCGGTTCTTAATTGGTGCTTTATCACGAAAAAGACTGCTACAAGTTTACATGGCATTGGAAAACAGATCAAAAGCTGTAAAGAAAAGAACTGAGAAAGGCATCTTCCATCAGTGATAGGTAAATAGAGGTGGCTGGAGAAGTTAGTGGCAGTCTTGCCAGGTTGTGATGACTATGCTAACCTACCCACACCAGAGAAGGGCACATGCGAAAGAAGATTGGCTTTACTTTGCAAACTCATAGCACTCATACAGAGCTTCCAGAAAGAAAACAAAAGTAAGTTTCCAAACCCTTCATTTCTATGCGATTTGGCACTTTTTATTGTTGTTGTTTGTTTCCCTTTGGTCTTCCTAAGATCTAAATCATGTTTTAACTCAGCAGGGTTCAGCACCTTTGAAGGTGCAGCTCAACGCTATGACTGACACAGAATTGACTGAACTGTGAACTGTTTTAGGTCAGGATAAATACTGCTTCATAGTTAAAGACTGAAAACTTATGCAGATTCTTAGAAATATTGGGATGGCACTGCAGGATAAGCAGTGAACCCCCAAGCTCAGTTTCATCCACAATGTTGGTAGTTCAGTCTCACCAACCACTCCTTGGAAACCCTATACAGAGTCGCTATGTATCGGAACTGACTTGGTGTAACTTAATAACAACATCAACAACAACCAACCATGAGGTTGGAAGTTCAAATCCACCAGACACTCTCAGAAACTCTATACAGGGTTGCTATGCATCAGAAATGTTTCAGCACCACACAACAACAGATATACTGTAGGGATAATGTCAAATGATGGCTAACTGATCATGCTAAGAAGTCCTGAAACTTGCTGCTTATACCATGGTCTTCATTTTCACATCTTAACTCTGGCATTATATACTAATTTCTGAAGGAAAAAAAAAAAAAATGACATTGTACTCTTGGAGGTGAAAATATTCTATTGGTTATGTGAAAGTACCTACAGGATGAAAACTGTAGTAGTGAACAGACTGATGATGAAAAATCACTCAACAATCATTTACTGAGCATTAAATTATTAAATGTAAGCCCTCTGCCAAGAGCTCTGGCAGATGTCAAAGATAGAAGATATAATTGTTGCCTTGTAGGAGTTTTTCATATAGCTTTCACTTGAAAACAGTCCAAAGGAATATATCAATAAATACAAGTTTACAAGACATTGTACTAGAAAGGCTTAATAAAAAATGGGGGTTTAGAGGAAGGCAGAGTGAAGCCTAATCACAGTCAATCAATATAATCAATGAAAGGATGATATTTATTCTGAAAATAAGCAGACTGCCTATACACTCACCTGCTGTATATCTAGGCTGGTGATATCCATATGTACAATGAGGGCTTCCACATTTTCCATTAACTTTTTATCTTGGAAATGTATAATCAAGTCTTTCATTACCTGGGGTGTGATCCCCACCAATTTATCACTTAAGATATATGGTTCAAGGCACTCCAAAAATACTCCTTTGGCCACTGAATTCTCACTTAATTTGTCATACATCTGGCTAAATAAAAGATCCCTGTAACAGAAAGGGGAAAGATACTTTTAGATCAACTTTTCCTTAGTTCAATTTACTTACGAGCTTAGTAAAAACAGTAACAATACATAAGAGTATTTACAGAGAGTCTTATATTTGAAAACTCTTTTTAAGAATACTGCTTTAAAAAAAAGCAAAACTTGGTATAGCATTTCCCCCTCTTCACCCAAGTGAAGCATGTCCACTGTCTAGCCAGTAACTTCCCCTCTGTTTCCCTCCCACCTCTGGTAATCATCAAAAAACATGTGAAAATTGTTAATTCTAGCCTTATATACCAATTCCTGGGGGGAAATGGCATTACACTCAGAAGAATAAAAATAGACTGCTTTTATAAGCTAAATAAACTAAGTATTTTAATAAACTACTAATAATACTTTAATAAATGAATTCTATTATTTGCTGTAAGTCAAATAGTTAGCAAGTAGCAGAGTTGGGCTTGACCCTAGCCTCTGGCCTGTCTGCTGCACTCAGTGCTTCTTAAAGCCAACACTGACAGAGGGATTTGGGTAGTATTTATTTGACATAATGAAGTACAAAAAAGTATTTTTAAGACTAGTCCAATTTATTCTCTTCTCCTTCCTGGTATACCTAAATATTCCTAGCTGATATGCAGTCAATTTCCTTTGTTTTAATCTAGATCTGGAGCTGTGGGTTAATGCGCTGGACTGCAAAGTTGGTTTGAACCACAAGGTCAGCAAGTTCAAGCTCCCCAGCCGCTCCTTGGAAACCCTATTCTGGGTGGCTATGAATTGGAACCAACTCAATGGCACCTAACAACAACAAAAAACAAATCTAGCTCTTACCCTCCAGCTTTCTGAATGAGTATTGACGCAAGAGGACGAAATTTTTAATATTAAAAAATGCCTATCTGGAAACACTTTTTTTGCAGAAACAGAAGTTTTACAATTACTCTATAAGCCACCACTCTAATTGTGTTGTATTTATTCCATATTTCTTCTACAAATAGTACTTACATAACTTTACATTTAAAATCAGTACCAATAAAATATTGAATTCTGTTTGCATGTAACACTGCATCATAAGTGCTCATCTAAGTTGCTACCTATGCTTTAAAATTATTGTTTTGTGCAACTTGCAATTTTTCAAAATGCTGCAACACAGTAAGTTACTTAACTTTCCCATGGTGTTGGATTATCAGCTAGAAACCTGTTTTTAAGCTTTAAACAGGACAAAGCCAAAAACAAATAAAAGCAGCAATGAGATATCTCATCAAAGCAACAAATGCTGGCAAGGGTGTGGAAAGACTGGAACTCATGCACTGCTGATGAGATTATAGGATGGTGCAACCATTGTGGAAAATGGTATGGTGCATCCTTAAAAAGTTGGAAACAGAAATACCATTTGACCCAGCAATCCCACTAGCAGGTATATATCCTAAAGAAGTGAGAGCTAGAAGGAACACACTACCACTAGGACAAAAGAGCCAGGAGTGGAGTATGTCCTTAGGACCTGGGGTCCCTAGACTGTGAAGCTTTCAGATCCAGGGAATGACTAATGTCTAGACATACAGAGATCTCAAAGTAATGCTGGGCCTACAGATCCTGAAAAGAGACCTTTCCCCAGAGCCAGTATTCTTAATTTGGAATTCTATCCTTTTAAACTGGGACAGAATAAATTTGTTTGTTAAAGCAGAAATAAGAAAGAAAAAAAAGGCAGGATATGGATATATATATATTATGTATATACTCATGTTCACTGAAGCCTTATTCACAATAGTAAAGAAATGGAAACAGCCAACATGACCATCAATGGATGAGTGGACCAAAAACCCATGGTATATACATTCCTACACAATGTTAAAGAATAGAAAAGAATCCATAAAACACCTGATAACATGGAGGAACCTGGAGGGCATTATGCTGAGTGAAATAAGTCAAGCACAAAAGAATATTGTATGAATCCACTATTACACATAGAAAAAAAATTATGGTTGCTAGGGAAAGAGTAATCTTATTACGCAGTATACAGGGAGTATTTGGGGTAAAGGGGAAGGCAACACAATAAGGGGTTAATCAGCATAATACTACTAAAGAAAAGAAATGAAGTTATAAACAGCAAAGGCAAATACTATTACACACACAATCCTGCATTATCAGTAATAGCAAGCACTAATCTACAACTGAGCTCTGGTAGCACAGCGGTTATGAATCGGGCTGCTAGTCTCATGGTTAGCAGTTCGAAACTACCAGCTGTTCCGCGGGAGAAAGATGAGACTTTCTGCTCCTGTGAAGATTTACAGCCTCAAAAACCCTATACAGGGTCGCTATGAGTCGGAGCCGACTCTGTGGCACCTAACAACAACAACAATCTAAAACTGGATGTATAGGCAGAGAGGCAAAATGAACTGGTTGTTGTTGTTGTTAGAGGCCATCAAGTTGGTACCGACTCAAAGTGACTTTATGCACAACAGAACGAAGCACTGCCCAGTGCTGGGCTAACCTCACAATTATTGCCACACTTGAGCCCACTGATGCTCCCAATTTGCCAATCCATCTCACTGGGGGTCTTCCTCTTTTTCTCTGACCCTCCACCTTACCAAACATGGTATCCTTCTCCAGTGACTGGTCCCTCCTGACAATATGTCCGAAGTATGAGAGACAAAGTTTGGCCATCCTGGCCTCCAAGGAGCACTCTGGATGCACTTCTTCCAACACAGATCTGTTGGTTCTTTAGACAGCCCATTGCACTTTCAATATTGCCCTCCAACGCCATAACTCAAATGCATCAATTCTTGTACGGTCTTCCTTATTCACTGTCCAACTTTTGAAAAGGTAGGAATAGGCAAAAGGGACTACACTCACAACCATATAGAGGTCTGGCAGATGACATTTTTACAAACACATTCATACGTGCTATAAATATATCCTTACTTAGAAGAGAGTAAGCAGGGTATGTAAACTTCTTAGACATAACCAAACACCTTGAGGGAATGAATCACAGGGCCTGGAGACTTGGGATCTTAGTTGCGGGGGTGTATCAAGGTAAACTGACAAAACACAGACCACAAAGATAATGTTCTACATCCTATTTTGGTGAAAAATGACTGGAGTCTCAAAAGCTTATGAGCAGCAAACTAAGGTGCAATTATTGGTCTCTCCCCATTCAGAGTAAAGAAAGGTGAAGAAAATCAGAGATGAATGAAAACAATTAGTTCAAAGGACTTATGGACCACATGAACCTACGTTTCCATGATCCTGTGACTGAAGAACTGGATAGTACTCAACTGACAAGAACTAGACAGTGTCCCACTGGCCACTCTGAAAGGGATCACTATAAAGGTTGTGGGAGGAAAAAATTGAGACAAAAATCAAAATAATAAAAACGACCAGACTTACTAGTCTGATGGAGACTTAAGAACCCTCAAAACTATGAACTTTCATCACTCTTCAGGCCCAGAACTGAACTCAAATCCATGGCTCAACTTTCAGTCAAACAACAGACAGACCTATATGGTGAACAATAACGATGGGGAGATAAGCACGCCTTAGAATAATCAACCATATGAGATCAAAAGGACAACATCTGTCTAGGGATAAAGCTCAGAAGGCAGGGCTGGATATGAAAAAAAGGAAGAATGGATACCAACCACAGGAAGGAAGGAAGTGGGAAGTATACTGCTACATTGTGAGGCTTGCAATCAATGTCACAAAACATGTTTGAACTGCTGAATGGAAAATCAATTTGCTTTATAAACTGTCGCTGAAATCATAAAAAATGTTTCAAAAAAGAAGAGAAGGATAGAGAGATCTTGGAAGGAGTGGGCCAGAATCATTGGAAGTCCTGGAAGGGGTAGAAGGGTAAAGAGACTACAGCTACACAAGAATCACACGGCACCTTTCAATAAACAGCATTTACAATTTTCTCTGTAAAATCCATATCCATTTCTTCCCCTCAAATGCACAGATGGGATTTGTGCATTATTTTTTCCCATTGTTTCACATTTAGCAGAGTATTTTTCATGTGATTTTCATTTTAATCAATAGTTCATCACATTGTTGTGATTACCAATTACTAGCCAAGTAAAAGAAACTAAGATTAATAAAGTCTTGCTGCAAAAAAGAAAAAATAAGGGCAACAAAACAATTAACTCTAATGACTTTAATGAAAATGTCATATTTGCTAGCCTTTGCACTCTGTAATGTGTTGTTATAAACAACATAGTAAGGGAGGTCATTATATATTTTAGCTCAGCATAAAAGCTCTGGGGAGAAAAGTTAAAATGAGCTAAAACTTGAGTAAACATAGCATAAAAGTAGACAAAGAAGGCACTTCTGTGACAGAGCAGCATGCAATACTGTTACATTAATGGCAAAACAATGTTTCTTTCATAATCAGTCAGAAGCTATAATCAAAAGACAAGTAAGATAAGATTCAATAATTCCTCTGTGCATATCTACCTTAAAATAAAAATGAGACATAATTCTAAGGCATGTTCTCATCACTGTGAGAGAATATTAGAGAATCTGAGGAGGGAAAGAAAACTATACACACACACAAGTTTCGAGCTCTCATGTTTCTTTCTTTCTATGGGCATTATTGTCCAGGGTACTGACTTTGTTTCCTGTAAGAGCTGACTTCACCATTTCCTGTTTTCCATTTTAAGCTTAGACTCCCAAAGCCAGTGTGACAGAAAATCCATTCTTCATAATGGAGGTCCATCAGAGAGATTTTCTTTCTATATAACATCACTTTATGTTGATACAGTAAACATATTATTTGGAGTTTATTGTTCAAGACTTCAAATAGATAGAAACGGCTCAGCTCACTTTGCATATTATCAATTCTATAACTTAAAAATGTTAAGAACTTAACTTTGATTATATGAACATTAAAAATTCAGATACTCTCTGAGAGAAGCAAGAACATCAATCACAGCACTTGCAAAATCATTACAGTAAAGTCTGCAAAGCTCCTAACCTGTGTATGGTAGAAACCTCTCAGAAGGAAAACTCAAATATTTCCCACTAAAATGAGCGATAGAAAAGTACAAAGGGAAGAACAAACAAGATGGAGGACCGGGTAGCAGTGCAGTGAGGAGCTCTGTCAGCAACAACACAGAATACCCGACCAAGCAGGCTCAGGGGATGGTCCCAGAACTCTGAACCACATACAAAGAATATTTAGAAAGTTGGATGGCTTACAGCTGGGGGAATTTATAGCAGAAGCAAGAAATCCAGTGGTTTCTAATCCACGGCACTCAGCTGCTCCCTAAGCGGCCATATTTGGCAAGACGAAACAGGGAAAGGATCAGAGCAGCCCTGGACGCCTGACAGAACCACGGAGATAAAAGGTGTGGGTATTCTTTTTTTTTGTAATTGTTCATTGGTCTCTTACTGTCTGTGCATCTCCATTCTGGTAACTAGAGGGGGTACTTGAGAGAGTGGACACCCACCCCTGGAGGGTTCTATTACATATGTGCACAGATCGCCTCAAAATTTAAAGGGACAGTTTCTACTTAAAACCAAATGGCAGCATAAAACAACCACAACTGTTTACCACTAGGAAAAATAGAGTTGTGGAGTAGAACAGGCAGACTAAAAAGGAAATAAGCCAAAAATTAAATCCTGAGTTACGTTATAATGACCAACAGTGGTATCTTGAAATTTCTCAGGAAGAAGAGTGAATCAGGAGATGTAATCAGCCCATCTCCTGACTACATCCACGTGGAGACAATCAGAAAGCATAACAAATATCAAAACACACACCCATCTAAGTATTAAGGCCAAAGCTAACTACTGAATATGCCCAAACACAAGAAACAGATGACCATATCAGCCCATGTCCAGAAACGAGATAAAGTGACTGAGACAAATGAGTTGGAAGTAGACCTACACTCCATACTGGAAGGATGGCAGGCTTTGGAAATGCCTGAGAAGGAATTCAGAAAAATGATTATAAAATGTATCAAAACACTTTACAATGGAGTTGAGAAAAATAAGGAAGAAGTCAGGAAAGTGCTACAGGAACAATCAAATAAGATAGATACAGCATTGGAAACATTTCAAAATCTACAAAAAGAGGTCCAAATGATTAATAACAGAATATCAGAAATGGACAATACACTGAAAGGGCAAAGGAGTGGAATTGAAGAGATGGAAGCCAGAAATAGTGAGCTAGAAGATAAATCTCTCAATACTACTAAAATAGAAGAACAAGAAGGAAAAAAAGGATAAAAAAAATCTGAGGAATAACTTAAGAATTATCATCATTCCAGAACAGGAAGAATCACACAAATCCACAGAGGAGATAATTGAAGAGCTTCCGGAAGAAAATTTCCCTAAGATCCAGAAAAGTGAAAAGGTAAGCATTCAAGAAGCTCAATGAACCCCAGGAAGGATAGACCCTAAAAGACAATCACCAAGACATAATAATCAAGCTCTCCAAAATCAGTGATAAGGAAAGAAATCTGAAAGCAGCAAGGGAAAAGAGAAGTGTAACATACAAAGGCAAGCAAATCAGATTAAGCTTGGATCTCTCAACAGAAACCATGGAGGCAAGAAGGCAATGGGGAGACATATATAAAACCCTGAAAGGAAAAAAAAAACTGCCAACCAAGAATTCTCTACTCAGCAAACCTGTCAATCAAATACAAAGGTATAATCAAAACATTCCATGATAAACAAAAGCTAAAGGATTTTGCCAAAGCCAACCTTGCGATGAAAAATATCCTAAAGGAAGTTCTACGGACTGAGAACCAACAAGAACAGACAACAACCAGAGATTTGTGGCAGCAGAGATGTATGGCAGCATCACCAGGAACTCAATCGACGAATGGAAGAGTTGAGAACAGAATAAAACTATAAGAACAATTTCAGAGGATCTCTGAGGTCAGATTATGATCAAAACAATTATAATGTGAAAGAAGGTAAAACGCAGAGGTACAGAGATCCACGTGGTGAGAAGATCAGGTAAAAGTTTATAGGGCAGATCATCTGTTTTACATTCAACACATCATACACCTTGTTTCATTACAATGATTACAATCCCCTCCATGTACCATCAGTTAACAGTGTTAATGGACTATAAGGTAACTACAACAGTGAGGTTGGGGTGGGAGGTTTAGGGGGAGGTGGAGGGAGGCAACAGTAGAGCGCAGCATTAAGTGCAGACATATCATAGTTCGGATGTTATGGAGGGCAATACAAGAAGGGGGAGGAGGTGGAAGAGCAGGGTCCATAGGGAAACACTGAGACAGGTTTCATTGGCTAAGTGGGACAGAGGTAAATAGTGATGCATGCTCAACCTTGGAACCACAGGGCTCTGTAATACAGGGATCTAGGCATAGTTTGAAGAGGTGAAATAATACTAAGATCTTTGACTGTCATGAATATTGGTTTCCCTTGCCTACTATTGTAAAATAGACACTTGAATGGGATAGAAAGGAATATCAGAAAACATGATTACAGAAAACTTGTAAGCCCGTCTTCAGTCTATAACTGATTGGAATACCTAAAAGGGGTTTTAGAACTTGTCCAGTGAAATAGACCTCTTGCAAAGCCTTTGCAAAGTATAGGACCTTAGGTGGAATTCTGAGTCCCATCCAGAACCTTCTGAGGTGGGACATCCCCACTAGAAAGAACACGCAGATGAGTCTATAACAGAGCGACACAAGATACATCTTCAAAGATCATCAGGAAAAACCCAAAACAAGAATGTCAGTATGACTGGCTACTACAAGAATAAGCAAGCTGTTTGCTGGGAAGCCATTAAGGCAAGCAATCAAGTTCCTTCAGGACAAATGCCCCTCTAAGGGAACACATGAGCAGGCATGTAAGCTTGCTGGCAGCCACACTGGAGTGAAGAAATGGGCTGAGTTCAACCACGGTCCATTGATTCTCCTTGACCTGGAGATGAGAGAGAAAAGAGGAAGGGCTGGTTGGTCGAAAGAGGGGTGAGACCTGGGGACACCTTAGCCCATGGACAAGGGCCTAGCCACAGAGGGCTAGGGCTGAGAGTGAAGCTTCCAGCTGATATGAAGTCAGGGGAGATGCACAAGAACACCCAAACTTGCAGATAGTACCCATTTGACCTAGTCTTGATGGCTTGATAATCAGAACTCGACTAGAGAAAAATTAAAAAAAAAAAATTTGATAAAGGAAATGCGGGTAAATTGCTACAATTTGATGAACCTTACCTACACTCATGGAGGTAGTAACTCTAAATATCAACAGAAAAGGAAGTAGTCTTCACATCAAGTATTAATACTATCCCCTCTGTACACAGGGTAGATAGTGATGGGCAACTTAGACACTGGCTACCTAAAATGAGGGTGTGATAAAGGCACGAGGTGACTAGCTTACAAGCTTTCAAGGGGGAGCTTAGTTTAACAATGTGTGGGGAAAGAAAAGGTCCCTGCTGAATAGTTATCATCTTGTCTAGATGGGTCTGGTTAAAAGAGATTTGGATAAGATTCTTATGATTCCATAGTAATTGTTATCATGACTAATTGCAACTGTCACAATTGTAAAAGTAGAAGTTTTGTAACAAAAAAAGGGGAGTGGTTAATCTTACAGTCCAGAAACAAAGGACCCTAGGACCATCAAGGGAGAAGAACACAAGTGGAATGCGAGACCTTATCCAGAGAAGCAGGGACACCAGAGATGGAGGCAGAGATGGAGACATGAAGAGAGGGAGCAGCTGAGGACCCTAGATTCATGGGAAGAAAGAGACTGAGAGCTGGTGGCCAGGAGGCAGACTTGCAGAATGTGCTCTTTGGTGGTGTAAATTATTATATATGCCTGAGTGTTTAAAAGAAAAAAGAAAAAAAAAAAAAGGGAGAAACACTGTTAACTGATGGTACATGGAGCGGATTGTAATCATTGTAATGAAACAAGGTGTATGATTTGTTCAATGTAAAACAGATGATCTGCCCTATAAACTTTTACTCAATCCACAACAAAAACCTTAAAAAAATTTTTTTAAAAAATGTATTAAATGTATCTTTGCTGGTAAGAAGTGACTGGCTTACAAGCTTTCAAGAGGGAGCCGAGATCCAGAGGGCGCGGAGAAGGTAGAATCTCTACTGAGTAGTAGCCCATCTGTCTGGGTGGGGCTAATAAAAGGAGATGGGGATATGGGGATAGGTCCCTTGTGGTACAATGGTGAATAATTGTTATCAGGACTGACTGAGAGGGTTGGAAATGTAAAGGTGGACGTTTTTGTAGCAAAAGGAGGGGAATGATTGACTATGCAGTTCAGGAGCCGAGGTCCCTAGATCCATCAAGTGAGAAGAGCGGAGTGCAGGACCCTATCCAGAGAAGCAGTGATGCCAGAGATTGAGGCAGAGACAATGAAGTGGAAAGATGGAACATCTGGGGACTCTAGACCCAGAGAGGGAGAGGGACTGTATGCTGATGACCGGGGTGGGGGTGGGGGTTGGGAGGTGTTGGGGGGGTGGAGGGTTTGAGGGGGGCAGGCTTGCAGGCTATACCCTTTGGTTGGTTGATGATGCATGGAAGGAACTGCAACCATGGCCATGTAATGATATACGATAGGATGAAAGTAAAGCTAATGTTCTCCCATGTAAACAAGCACATAACATACAATAAAACATTTAATAATAATAATTTTGATTAAAATTATCTGAGCTATGTAATACAAATTATTCTGTGGAAAAAAATATTTAAAAAGTACAAGGAGGCTTTTAAAGATTCATGGATAAATTGAATGAAAAGATAAAAAGAATTTTTCCATGAACTTTCTGAAGCCTTTGTATGATTGTACTCTATCAAAGGCAGACAGTTGCGAGGCCCTAAAAAACAAGACAATAATTCTGTCCAGTTACGACTCACACTGTTTCCCTGTCTACAACCAGAATCAAGTAAATGAAATTCCCACTAAATGTAAGAAGTCCTGATGTGGCACTGTAAGATAAACACTGGACTACTAACTGCAAAGTCAGGAGTTCAAACCCACCAGCCACTCCTCAGAAATCCTATACAAGGTCACTATGCGTCGGAAGCAACTCAACAAGTGAAATTTAATAAACTCAAGGTTGATTTGGCATTGGTCTATTTATAAAAGTAAAAGCAAAGTTAAAATCCTCCTTTTCTGATACAATCACCATTGTTTAGAAAGACCTCATTTTACAAGGCACGGTTTACATAGTGGTAACAGTTGCACAACTCTGATTATACAAAGCGTACTGAATTGTACACTTAAAAAGGATGAATTTTATGATTCATGAATTATACTGCAATAAAGGTGTTAAGGAGTCTTGGTGTGGCGCTATAGGATAAGCACTGGGCTGTGAACTGCCTGGTTGGTGGTTCACACCCACCAGACACTCCATGGAAACCCTACACAGGGTTGCTGTGAGTCAGAACCAACTCTATGGCACTTAATAACAAAAGCAAAGCTTTGTTTATATAACTAAAAAGGCACGAAATCTTCTTTTCCCTTGCTTTGGTCTTTAAATTTTTAACATGCAATTATCATGAAAAGTTATCCAAAACATCTGTGCTTGATAATTAAGATTTTTCTGTACCTCAAGCAACATTTATGCTGAAAAGCAATACTAAACAAATAGTCTGAGTACTGAAATATCACTACTTCAGGCTGAGTTTGGATTTAACATAATAAATCTTTTTGGTACAGGTTTGTAATAGCTCAAGTCACATGAATGAGAGCTATATTATAGTTTTGGAAATTTGTTTACGTGATAATAAGTTCAAAGTAGTCAGGATCATCAAAATACAGCACCTACTATTCAGTTTAGGTTTGTTTTATAGCAACCGTATTGAGATATAATTTATAATATATTGTTGTTGTTAAACGCCATTGAATCAGTTCCAATTCACAGCAATCCTGTATAGGATTTCCGAGGAGTGGTTGGTGGGTTTGAACCCCATGTTTATCCTACACCATCACATCACTCCAGCACTCTTAATTTATAAAACTGCACCTATTTTTTATACAATGTTCAAAATTACAACTATGGTTCACATAAACTTCAAATACATTTTCAAAATAAATTACATGATGGCTAGTATTGTATAAAGGAGCATAGTGGTTACGAATCGGGCTACAACCCGCAAGGTTAGCAGTTTGAAACTACCAGCTGCTCCGGGAGAAAGACAAGGCTTTCTGCTCCCGTAAAGATTTACAGCCTCGGAAACCCTGTTCAGGGTCGCTATGGGTTGGAACCGACTCAATGGCAATTAACAACAACAACAACAAGTAACAATAATCGCAGCATAATAATCACTGGTATTGATTTAAAATTAATTTCTGGATACATATTTTGTTTATAATTTGATTCACAGTACAATATGTAAAAATGAAAGTAACAGGTATTTTAAAAACTGTACTCCATCATAAGATATTAATATATAAAGGCATGTGGGCCAGGGTAAGTGCAAGACTGAATGTTTGAATTTTGACCCTAGAAGTGGAATCAGTTACCTGAACGGGGCTGAACAGCAGACTGCGTTTTATATGACTGCATTTACATTATGTACAATCTGAGCATTCTTTAAGGCCATGTTACTGTCACAGATGCTTTGACAATTTGGGAATAGAGAAGAGATGGCTCTACAGGTAAATGGAGCCAAATGTCAAACAAGATGGTACAAGGAGTGTATCGCTTAAGGAACTGACTCCACTGCCACAGAGTTTATTCTGACTCAGATTGACCCGATACAAAATTTTTACATTGAGTAAATATTTCATGGTTGCATGCTTGGAATGGAAGAAGCCTGAAAGATGACCTACACATATAGAATCAAAGTTAATCAAATGGCCCATTCTATTCCTTTCCTAAGTCCAGACTCATATATGAAACCTTAACATAATGAAAAAGAGAAGCCAGTATGTTCAGATGTAAACAAGAAAAAGAGCTCACAATCTAGAACAAACGAGGGACTATATGACCTAATACCTAGCTTTACAGCCCCAAACTTACTTACATTGCTTGGAATGCTGCCCGGTCCCTCCTGCCCTTACTGGAAGTGAGATCGTAAGGGAAGTAAAGTAAGAAAGTAAAAATGAAAGAGATTATGAGTGTGAAAAGCAGGGTGAAGGGAAAGCCAAGTGATGAAATGTTAGCGTGAAGCCAGTACAGAAGGGTCCTTAGCTCTTAAGGAAACACTCAGTGGCTAATCTAATCTAGAAGTCATAAAGGTATTTCTAGCACTAGCACCTAAGAGAAACTGTTCCCGTAGACAATATTACAGAAGACAACATGCAACATTAAACAGTGTTATCAAGAACATTTCTACCATGAACACAATAAATTTCCCTGGATAATTATATGTAACATCATGGCTGAAACACTGGAATAAATGTAAACCCCAACTTTGCAGAAACTGTAGCTATTGTGACTTAATCAAAGATTTGACATAACAAATAAAACTGTCCTCCTGATAACTACACTGATATGGTCAAACAGCATGATGCAAACTTCTATTGAATCAGGTTACCTGGATGGATAAATGTGTGTGTGTGTATACACACACATATATACATATATATTATACACATATATTTATTTATACATATTATAGTTTGAACATACTATGGTTCAAACAATAATATGGATAAATATATAAATTATAAAACTATAATATGGATAACTATATTATATGAATACATATATTTATCCATATTATAGTCTGATCTGCATACCTCGTGGTTCAAACTGACCCTGTGGTTCAGTGCTTATCCTACAGCGCCACAGCAAGACTCTCTCCTCTCTCTCTCTCTCTCTCTCTCTCTATATATATATATATATATATATATATATATATATATATATATTCGTGAGTCAGGCTGGTGTTGAATAGGGACTTAAGAATATCTGAAGTGGAGTCTAACGTGTGCACTACCACTTAGGAAGTGGTACAAGCTAGTAGTCAATAGTCAAAGCACAAGAGCTAAATTGCCTACATTCTTGCTCGTAGTTACTAGCTTGTGCCTCTCAACACAAAAGGAGTGTTGAGTGAACTTTAGCAAGTTATTTAATAATTCTTTTACTTCAGGAACCTCTACAGAAAATAGATAATAAGAACACATATTCAAAATTTAATTCAGAAGAGAACGCAGAACCAGGGATATCATTGCTGGCATCAAATGTATCTTGGCTGAAAGCAGAGGATACCAGAAATACGTTTACTTCAGCTTTATTGACTATACAAAGGCATTCAACTGTGTGGATTATAACAAACTACAGATTAACACTGAAAAGAATCAGTATTCTAGAACACTTGATTGTGCTCCTAAGGAACCAGGACATAAACCCTAAGAGGTAGTCATTTGAACAGAATAAGGGGAAACTGAATAGTTTAAAATTAGGAAAGATGTGCGTCAGGGCTGTATTCTTTCACCTAATTTATTGAATCTGTATGCTGAGCAAATAATCCGAAAACCAAATTATATGAAGAATGGAGCATCAGGACTGGGGAAAGACTATTATTACCTGCAATATGCAGATGACACAACTTTGATGAAAGGGAAAAGGACTTGAAGCACTTACTAATGAAGATCAAAGACTACAGCTTTCAATATGGATTGCATTTCAATGTAAAGAAAATGAAAATCCTCACAACTAGACCAATAAATATCATGATAAACAGAGAAAAGACTGAAGTTGCCAAAGATTCCATTTTGGTTACATCCATAATCAACATTCATGGAAGCAGCTGTCAAGAAATAAAATGTTTTGCATTATCTGCTGCAAAAGACCTTTTTAAAGTGTTAAAGAGCAAGGATGTCACTTTGAGGACTAAGATACTCCTGACTCAAACCTCATTCACCTCATGTGCACGTGAAAGTTGGACAATGAATAAGGAAGACCTTAGAAGAATTAATGCATTTGAATTATGGTCTTGGTGAAGAATATTCAAAGTCCCATGGACTGCCAGAAGAAAAAACAAATCTGAAGTACAGCCAAATGCTCCTTAGAAGAGAAGATGGTGGAACTTTGGACAGGGCTCAGAATAATGTTTGCCATGCAGGGATCTAACTATTATTATCAGTGTGAAAATTTGTGAATTAGTATAAGTTTGTTAATTTCTATAGTTACTATTTAAACCAATAGGCCTAAACAAGAGTTTATTCACACTGATTTCAACCAAAAAGGCTCTTAAAGCAAAATACAACATATATTGCCTTCTTTGGGTGGTATGAAATACTTTTTAGTGACTGTTCATAAAAGGGTATGTATACAGTACATGAATCACATACTTCTATGCTTAACATCTTTAAATAACACTGCTTCTTTGCTAATATGTTCTTTGCCTTCACTATCCTGCCAAACAAATTCATAGATGATGCATCCCCTTGCAAAAGTTAATTTTATTAGATGCCTATACTGAAAATTGCTAAAGAAACCACATTTTTATAAATTAATGTTTTTAAAAGCTATCCAGTCAAATACTCAGAATTCAGAACAGCAAATTATACATAAATAAGAGGTAACCTAGGATCTAAATAATGGTATCTGACAGATGAAGAATACTCACTTTCGCTGCAGCAGAAGGCAGTAATCTACTATGATGGGCACCATGTCCTGTAGAGGAATAATAAGGAAAGTATCAGTGCCAGAGTCCCATCAGAAGGTCCACTGGTTTGATGTAATACATAATGAAAAACGTTCGATTAAGAATTGGCAAAACTGTTGTTTGAATATAACTTTTGTTCCATGCTTTGGGTGAGAAAGTTGGCACTATGTCATGAAATTTCTTAAAACTATGACAACACAGCTGATTTGAAGTGGGGGGAAGAGGGTAATGCAAGAGCTCTCAAACTTGCAGATCGTACCTCTGTGGCCTATCTTGGATGGCTAGCTGACCAGAACCCAACCAGATGAAGATGAAGAAATTCGATACAGGAGCAACTGTAAATTGCTACAATTCAATGAACTGGACCTTTGCTTATGGATGTAGTTGCTCAAAATTCCAACTGAAAGAGAAGGACTCTTCATATCAAGGATCAACTTGCCTACTCAATGCACTAGGTTGATAAGGATGGGCAACTTAGACATCGGCTATCAAAAATGATAAGACTATAAAGGCATGAAGTGTTTGGCTTATAAACTTTCATGCATGTGCTTAATTTCAGAATGAGGTAAGATATAATCCCCACGAAACTTTCTTCTTTTTCAGATGGGACTGGTGAAAGAGGATAGGAAAGGATGGTAATAGGATTTTAAAATTTAACTGTAATTGTTATCAGGACTAATTGTGATGCAACAACTGTAAATTTAAATGATGTGTAACTAAAAGAGGAGAGTAGTTAAACTTTCATTTCAGGAACAAGAGGACCCTAGGACCATTAAAAAGGAAGAACATGAGTGAGCGTGGGAACCTAACCAGAAAAATGGTGACAGCAGAGAAGTGGCAGAGGCAATGGCATAGAGAGATAGAGCAGAGGAGGACTATAGGCCCACAGATTGAGAAAGGCAGTGTGCCTGAGGGCAGAAGGCTGGCTTACAAAGTGTGCCTTTTGGACATTAAACGAATATGTATTTTCTGTTTTGTATTGTTGTTGTTAAATACCATTGAGTTGGTTCCACCCCATAGTGATCCTGTATAGGGTTTCTGAGGAGAGGCTGGTGAGTTAAACCACCGACCTTGAAGTTCAAACCGGCATAGTGCCACACCTTAACTCTTCTGTTTTGCATGTGTACATAAAAAAAAAAAAAATACAGAGAGGTAAATACTGCTTACTGATGGTAGGTACATGGAGGGGCGTGTAATCATTGAAATGAAACAAAATATGACTGATTGAATGTAAAACTGATAATCTACCCTGTAAACTTTTATTTGATTCACAATAAAAACTTTTTAAAAATATGAAAACACTTACCCAGTAATTCTATTCTGGAAATCTACCCTAAATACATTTAAGAAAGATTTTTTTTCTTTTAATTCATTATGGTATTCACTGTTGCTTTATAACAGAAAAGGAGGAGGAGAGGGAGGGAGAAAGGAGGAGAAGGACAAGGGAAAATTGGAACGAAATTAAATACATAATATAAGAGAGTGGGTAAGTAAATGTTGCTATTAAAAGAAAATATTATGTCTATATTACAAGTTTATGAAGAGCTTATAATAACACTGTTGTTTTTACGTGTGATTGAGTCAGTTCTGACTCATAATGACCTTACAGAGGGTTTCCAAGGAGCGGCTAGTTTGTTTGAACTAGCAGTCCAGTGTTTATCCTACAGCATAACACTAGGATTCCATAATAATATTTTAAGTATCTTTATCTCACAACTTTGTGAAGGCAATTTCCAAAGGGGAAAAAAAAAAAACAAACTAGTGGAAAATATACCAAATTGATAATAGAATAGAGTTGGTTGCTTAGGTAATTAAAGTTGCCAGCATTTTGTCACAATTCTCTAAACCGGCTATTTCAAAGTTGACATAACTTCTTAGTTTTAAAATATTTTGACGGCTTTATATCCATTTAGTGTGAATTCCTATCAACTGAATGGCAACCCATAATTTTGGCCTTTGTCAAAGGAATCATGCTAAAGAAGAAACAGTCACCTATTATGACTACAAACTGTCAAGTCACCAAATATTGGATTTCAGGAGTACTCTTTCATTTTCTGCTGGCTACAAGGATATGGTTAACTTTAAAAACAAAAAAACCTAAAATGCCTAGGTTCCAGGCAGAAAAAAATCCCAGCAGGAAGGGAAAAAGGCACTATGTGACGAGAACACCAAGTGCTTACCCCTGTTCAATCAAAACTAATCTTCCCTTATTATTTGAGAAAGAGGTGGCAGCAAAGGATGCAATCTTGAAAGGAATACAGAACTATTCCTGACCCATCCTGCTTCCTTTAGTCATTGGTATTCCTCATGACTGGATTTATCTTATTTAGATTCTTCAAAACTAAGAATGAAAATTACAGATCAGAAAAATGTTAGAACTATACCAAGATGCAACCCTGAATGGAATATAATGAGCTTGATTATCTGGAGGAAGGGAGAGGTGGGAAGAGCTACCAAAATTTAATAAATATATATTTTTAAATGCATAGCTGTTTTCCTAAGAAAGTAAGGACAATACCTAGGGTTCAAAAATGAAAAGGGAAAAAAAATAAATAAATAAAACTAAACCAAAAACAAAAGAATACGACCCAAACTGTCACTGAGACTACCCTGGCAAAAATGATTTTTTTTGGTTAACTTAAGATTTTCAGACTGAAATCTGAAAGAAAAAATAAGCAAAAATCTGAAATTTGGAAAATCAAAATTCCCAACTCTATGTAGTAAAAACAAGAAACAAATATAAAGTGACTCAAAGATCGAAAACAAAGGATAGGCAAAGGTGAGCTATGCAAAGAAAAAGTAAGCATGAGGTTGTGATCTTATATAAAGTAAAAGAGGAAGCTAATAAACATTAAATTTGAACCAATAAATTTGCAATGAAGATAAGTTACTTATTTTTCTATACCAAATGATTAAACACTACATGCTGTTGTGTGCCACTGAGTCGATTCAGACTCATAAAGACCCTACAGGGCAGAGAAGAACTGCTGGTAGGAAGCCCGAAGCTGTCATTTTTATGGGAGCAGATTGCCAAGTCTTTTCTCCTACAGAGCCACTGGTGAGTTTGAACTGTCACCTTTTTGGTTAGCAGTCAAGAGCTTAACCACTATACCACCAAGACTCTAATATACTAAATTATACAGCATTAACATTTGTACAGCATAAGATGGAAGGAAAATAGACCAAAGAGCACTACTGTTGTTGTTTTTAAGTGCCATCAAGTCAGTTCCAAGGAGTAGCCGGTGGGTTTGAACAGCTGTCCTTGTACTTAGCAGTCCAATGCTTATCCTACAGCATCACACAGGACTCCAAGTACACTATTATCAGGGCACTTTAATTCATCTCTAGCATTCCACGAGAAATTAGGTAAAAATGAGTAACGGTTTAGAAGCTCTACCAATAAATAAACAAATCTGGTTGATATTGAGCTAAATTTTTCCCTGAAAATATACAAAGCAATATATTTTCAAGTTTTTATGGAAAACTGGTAAAAAATGATCATATGTTGGGCCACAAAAATATATAAATGCATTCTAAAACAGCAGAAGTAGTACAGGAAGCATGTGATCACAATATAATAAAACAAAAAAGTAATCACATATCAGAAAAATAACATGCACTGTCCACTTAGAAAACAAAAACTTTAGGCAAAAATGAAATACAAATCAAGATTTAAAATTATATATATAAAGTAATGACAGTTCTGACTCACAGCGACCCTGTACAGGATTTCCAAATCTTTACGGGAGCAGAAAGCCTAATCTTTCTCCCACGGAACAGCTAGTAGTTTCGAACTGCTGACCGTGAGATTACCAGCCTGATTCGTAACCACTATGCTAATGACAGTGGGACGTACTGAATTTATAACCCTCACTGATAAATTGTCAATTTTAGAATATTCTATTAACAGGACAGAAAACAATCTTCTTTAGTGAACACAAGACAGTTACCAAGATAGATGATGTGATTTAAGGCCATGAACCAAGTTTCAAGTTTAAAGGAGTACAAGTCACACAAAGTATATTCTCTGACCATAATGGAATAAAATGAGAAATCAACAAAAGAAAAATCTCTGAAAAAATTTTCAATTATATGGAAATTAACTAAATAACAATTCTAAGTAACCCATGGGCCTAAGAAGAAATCAAAAGGAAAATTACAAAATGCTTTGAATTGAATGAAAATGAATATGTTGTTGTTGTTGTTGTTAGGTGCCATCGAGTCGGTACTGACCCATAAAGACCTTATGCACAGAAGAACGAAATACTGCCCGCTCCTGGGACAACCTCACTACCATTGTCATGCTTGAGTCCATCGATGCTGCCACTTGGCCAATCCATCTCGTTGGGGGTCTTCCTCTTTTTCTCTGACCCTTCACCTTACCAAACATGATATCCTTTTCCAGTGACTGATCCCTCCTGACAATATGTCCAAAATATGAGAGACGAAGTTTGGCCATCTTGGCCTCCAATATACAACATATAAAATATGTGCAATATGTCTGTCATTAAAGGAGTGCTGAAGGGAAAATCTATAGTAATACACTATAATTTAAAAAAAGAAATGGCTCAGGCCAATGACCTCTGCCACCTTAAAAAACTACAAAATAAACACAAATTAAGTAGAATAAAAACAGAAAATCAATGAAATAGAAAGTTAAAAAAAGAGAAAGAGCAAAATCAATGAGACAAAAAACTGGTTCTTTGAAATATCAATAAAATTTATAAACCTGTGGCCTGGTGCTGCAAGTTAATGCAATGGACTGCAAAATTGGTTGGAACCGCAAGGTCAGAGGTTCAAGCTGACTAGCTGCTCCTCAGAAACCCTACACTGGATCACTATGAATCGAACCCTACCCGACGGCATTTAACAACAACCAAGGAGCTACGCAGTGGTTACAAATCAGACTGCGAACCGCAATGTCAGCAGTTCGAAACTATCATCTGTTCTGTGGGAGAAAGATGAGGCTTTCTGCTCCCGTCAAGATGTACAGTCGGAAACCCTGTACAGGGTCACTATGAGTCATAAACGACTCCAGACACATAACAACAACAACAACAACAAGGGGCTCTGGTAGCATAGTGGTTACGAGTCGGGCTGCCAACCTCAAGGTCAGCAGTTCGAAACTACCAGCAGTTCTGCGGGAGAAAGATGAGTTCTGCTCCCGTAAAGATTTACAGCCTCGGAAACGTTGCGCAGGGTCGCTATGAGTCAAAACCAACTCCATAGTACTTAACAACAACCACCACAAATCAGTCTAATCAGAAAGATGAGATAAAACACAAGTTACCAATATCAGGAATGATTGAGATGATACCATTACAGATTCTAAAGACATAAAAAAAATAAAATAAAGAAATATGAACAAATTTGACAATATATTTAACACTTAGATGAAATGGAAAAATTCCTTTTAAGACACTTCCTTTAAAAGCTCACTGAAGGAGAGGCAGACAGACAGAAAAAAAAAATTGATAATCTATTGAAGAAACACATTTATAGGTTAAAACCCTTTCTTCAAAGAAAACTCAAGGCCTTACTACTTGCAATAGTGAATATATGGATAGGTAAATATGTGTATTTATCCATACAAGGGGAAGTTAAAAAGTACTGCTAGTACGGTTCTAGTTCATACAAGTGCAGGTTTATTCCAAACAAAATGTGTTTAAACATGTCTCTGCAATCAGTGGATGGCTGCAGGCAAGTTCTTTCAGTAATACATGTTAGTCTTGTTGGAGTGCCTTCAAATAAGGGTCCAATCAAAAACTCGCTTCTGAGGGGATCTCTAGGACAGTTAAATTCAAGATAGAGAGGTTGGTTCAGAAGATTATGGCAACTGTGTTTTAGAACTCCAAAGGGGTAATATTAATAGATGGTTTTCGAAGGGCACAAGATAATCATGAGGACTTAATCAGGGAAAGGTTTTCAGAAAATTGAAAACTGCATTGGTGAGTATAAGGCCAGGAAAGCTGAAATATTTTTTCCATCACAATAATGCAACTGTTCATTCTTTGGGTAGCAAGGAGTATCCTGGGAGAATTTCATTTGGAAAACTTACCCCATTCAACTCTACAGTCCTGATTTTGCTCCCCAAACTCAAAGAACATTTAAAAGGAACATAATCTGAGTCCCCTGAAGATGCCAAAACTGCCAATTTTATGTGGTGTAAATAAAAGCGCACAAAATTCTTCAGGGAAGGGGTGTTGTTGTTAAGGACCATTGAGTCACTTCTGACTCATGTTGTTGTTGTCAGGTGCCATCAAGTCAGTACCAACTCATAGTGACCCTATGCACAACAGAACAAAACCTGCCCGGTCCTGGGCCAACCTCACAATTGTTGCCACACTTGAGCCCACTGATGCTGCCACTTTGCCAATCCATCTCGCTAGGGGCCTTCCTCATTTTCTCTGATCCTCCACCTTACCAAACATGATATCCTTCTCCAATGACTACTCCCTCCTGACAATATGTCTGAAGTAGGAGAGACGAAGTCTAGCCATCTTGGCCTCCAAGGAGCATTCCGGCTGTACTTCTTCCAACACAGGTCTGTTTGTACAGATCTCAAAGTACCAAAGCAGCCCATGGTACTTTCAATAGTCTTCTCCAACAACATAACTCAAATGCATCAATTCTTCTACGATCTTCCTTACTCACTGTCTGACTCATAGCAACCCTATATAGGACTTCCAAGGAGCGGTTGGTGGATTTGAACTGCCAACCTTGTAGTTCAAACTGACCTGTGGTCCAGTGACTATCCTACACTACAGTATGAGAGGTGGAAATCCTGCTTCAGAAGTATTTAGCCCTAGATGAAGGACACACTGAGAAGCAATAGTTTCACATTTTGATATTTCTGTTGAATAACGGTTTCTATGATTTTGCAGCAATTCTCTTTTGCTTACCACTGTGTATAAAAAAAAATCAACAGTAATAAAACAAATAATCCAATAACAACAAGGGCAAAAGACACGAAGAGTCATTTAACTGGACAAGATATGCATATGGCAAATAACACATGAGAAGATGTCCAGCATCACTAGCAAATAGGAACATTCCTTTCAGAATACCTCAAACATAGCAATATCACTAAATGCTGGAAAGGATACAGACAGATTGGATCATTCATACATTGCTGGTGCAAATGCAAAATGTAAAACCATTCTGGACAAGTTTGACAGGTTTTTAAAAAATTAAACACGCATCTATCATACAATACAGTAACTACACGCCTAAGCATTTCTCTCAGAGAACTGAAAATAAACACAGATTCACAGAAACCTGTACATATCTGTTTACAGCAGCTTTATTTGTAATACCAAAAGCTGGAAACAACCCAACAGCCTTCACTGGGTCAATGAGAAACAACCTGGTGGCATCACCACATCACAGATTACTTTTATTTTTGTTAGTTGCCGTCAATGTTGAACATCTTTTCATGTGCTATTTGCCATACCCATTTCTTCTTCCATGTACTGTGTGCTGCTTCTAGGTGCTGATTACCAGAAGTCTTTCAACACAGACACAGTGAACAATTCCTGCTGTATCTACTCTGTATCAAAACCTTGCAAGGTATCCCTTGAGAAATGGCTGTTTTGACTGTCCAGAGATTAAAGGAAAAAAAGTAAATATGTCTCTGATTTCTTCTGTTCTGCAAAGCCCTATAAATGGCTAAAGAAGACTGTTTTTCAAGAGATATTCTTGGATATTTAAGATTTATTAAAGAAGGCAATGTGGATATGTGGATCAAATTCTGAACTGACAGGGAGAAAACCTAAATTTAAGCCTGTCAACCGTTTGAGTGACTGAATAGATCATTTGACTGCTTCGTGTCTATTTTGCCATCTGCCAAGTGAAGATACAATCTCTGCCTTTCCCTAGTTCACAGGATGATGTGAAAAGGACAGAGTAGCCCATGCAGATTCTTTTGCTTTGTAGAACAATGGCATTAATTCTCCTAATTTGTATTTCAAAAGTCAATCAGGCAATGAAAATTGTACTGTTTGAAAATGATTCAAATTTTTAACAAAAAGCCTAAGGGTTAGAGGGCTAGAATATATATATGTATATATATTCTAGAATTTATGTATGCAGTCCTGGTGTGGCACTCTAGGATAAGCACTGGGCTGCTAACCATAAGGTCACTGTTTGAAACCTACCAGCTGATCCTCAGAAACCCTATGCAGGGTAGCTATGAGTTAGAACTGACTCAACCGCACTTAACAACAATATGCATATATGTATATAAGGA
>NW_006408653.1:3193688-3195806 GCF_000296735.1 Chrysochloris asiatica
ACACACATATATATATAGATATATATATAGAGAGAGAGAGAGAGTGTCAGTCAGTCAGTCAGTCCTGGTGTGGCACTGTGGGTTAATGTGCTGGACTGCAAAGTCGGTTTGAACCACAAGTTCGCAGTTCAAACTTTATACAGGGTTTATAAGTTAGAACCAACTCAACAGCACTTGACAACAACAGATATACATATATGTGTGTATGTGTGCGTATATGTGTGTATACATGAATATATGTGTGTATATATGTATACATACACACATATATATATTGCTCTCAAGTGCTGCTGAGTTGGTTCTAACTCAAAGTGACTCTGTCACTTTTCCAAGGAGCAATTGATGAGTTTAAACCATCGACCTTGTGGTTAGCAGTCTAGTGCTTATTCTAAAGCACCATCTACATCTATACACACATAATGATGGAATTTTTTAATGAACTTTTTGAAGTTGGAACCCATTTGATGGCACTTAACAACAACTCCTCACTTACTGATCATTTCATTATCTAAAATTAAACATTTATGATAATAATTAAAAATCTAATGTCCAATTTGCAAATTATCGAAGTACGTCTGGCAGTAACAAACAATCACGTTTGAGGCAAGAGTCATGGTGGCTGCAATGGTTAAGGGTATGTGTCAACTTGGCTGGGCTAACTTGATTCTCATTGGTTTGGCAGTTATGCAATGCTGTAATTTGGCAGTTACGTAATGAAGCAGTCACCCTCTATTTTGTGGTCATCCTCCATTTTTGTATAATGCTGATTTTTGTGTAAAAACCTGGTCTTTGGAACCTAACCATGGGAATAACAGAAGAGGTTTATAAATTAATGCTTGGCCTCATTAAGATCTTTTAAAATTATTTTTCAAATCTTTCTAAGTTGATTCATATTATTAATTAGCCTCATGTTTATTTATACTTCTACTTTGTTTCCTAAAACATACATAAATATGGAGTATTAGCAAGCATTTTGGTAAAATACTGTAAAATAGGTGAGTTTAAAAACATTGTTAAAAATTCCAATCAATCCTACAAGTATGATTAACACAGGGCTATTCTAAAATGAATTTAATTGTGTTCTCAGTTTTAAATATACATTTCAATATCTTCCTACAACACATGAATTACTTCGTTCTTCCTATAAAAATGAGTTGCCTGACAACATCTTGATTTAACATTATCAAAGAATTAATTTAGGAATGCAATATTTTACAGTATAAATCGAGGCTCCTGAGACAGACAATCTAGGTGTCTATTATGGTTCTTATTTACAGCTTGTATATTAGGCAAGTTATACAACCTCTCTATATGTCGCTTTACTCATCTGTAAAATGGGGATAAATATTAATAACTGACACACAAGTATAAGGGGGCTTCAAACAGTTAATGGAAAATGGAATTAAAAAATAATGGAATCTACCATTTTGAACATTTTGAAGCCCTGGTCATACTATGGGTAGGCACTGGGCTGCTGACCACAAGGTATAGGCAGTTCAAATTTACCAGTTGTTCTATGGAAGAGAGATGAGGCTGACTGCTTCTGTACAGACTGACACTAAGAAATCCTAGACAGGCTGACTATGAATCAGAATTGACTTACTGGCATGGGCTTGGTTGGGGAGTTCATTATACCATAAAGATGAGATCGTTGTTAGGCACATAGCACACAACAGTATTAAGTCAAGATTGTGGGCATATGGATGGCAAATGCTCCATTTTCAACTCCGCTCTCAGTTCTAACCTCCTAGAATTAGATTTAAAACACACTTCAAGGCTAATACTGTATCCAACATAAATTCCTATTTTCAAAAAGTTTCCTAAAGAGATATTTATTAAGGACACAAAACCAGATGCTGGAACCACAGCAGTGAAAAAATAGATTAGATATGGTATTTGGTCCGATTCAGTGTTACCGGGGAAGACTCACACTGAATGAGTAATTTAAGTGCATGGTATTGTACAAAAGAAATGCATCTGGCTTCATCTGGGAGTAAGAGAAAGTGACATTTAGGTTGAGAACTAAAAATAAATGAGAGCTAGCTGAACAAAAGAGAGAAAAACTCATCAAATAATACTTTTATGAAATTTTTTTCTATTTGATAGCTGCTTTAGTTA
>NW_006408653.1:3196081-3208955 GCF_000296735.1 Chrysochloris asiatica
AACAACAACAACAACAAGGAGCCCTGGTAGTATGTGGTTAAGCACTCGGCTGCTAACTGAAAGGTTGACAGCTTGAACCTACCTAGCCCCTCTTC
This sequence comes from Chrysochloris asiatica, assembly GCF_000296735.1. Lineage (NCBI taxonomy): Eukaryota > Metazoa > Chordata > Mammalia > Afrosoricida > Chrysochloridae > Chrysochloris > Chrysochloris asiatica. The sequence continues at coordinate 3,196,177 of NW_006408653.1, forward strand.
AGGAGAATGAACTGGCAATCTACTCCCATAAAGATCGTTGCTACATGCCGTCAAAACTATTTTGACTCAGAGTGACCCCATGTGACAGAACAGAACTGCCCATATGGTTTTGAGTCCTGGTGTGGTGCTGTGGGTTAATGTGCTGGACTGCAAGGTTAGTTTGAGCCACTAAGTCCATGGTTCAAGCTCACCAGCCATTCCTTGGAAACCCTATACAGAGTCACTATGGGTCAGAACCTACTCAACAGTACTTAACAACAATATTTACGGAAGCAGACTGTCATGTCCTTCTCCTGTGAAGCCACTGGGTGGATCTGAACCTCCAACCTCTCAGTTAGTAGCTGACAGCTTAACCATTGCATTACCAGTGCTCCTTCCAAAAAAATTTCAGCCTAGAAAACCCTACGGGGTGGTTCTACTCTGTCACACATAGTCCTTATGAGTCAAAAATCAACTTGACAGGACCTAAAAACAACAGTGTGGTAGGGATACAGAGAAGTAGAAGAAATTAGAAAACCAGTAGGTAATTTAGTCTCTACTCTGGAAAGAAGATGAGTATCATGTCTAGCTGGTCTGCCTGTCCCTTTGGCTGCTGTGTGGAAAATGGAATGAAGTACACAGAGAATATGTACAGGGAGATCAAGTGGGAGGCTACTGTAACATACCCAGGAAATGATGGGAACTTGGACCAGAACAGTAGCAGAATAGATAGCATGATGTAAGCAGATTAGAGAAATATTCAGAGAACAGAACAGACAGTATTTGCTAGCCAACTGGATGGGGAACAAGGATGACTCAACATGGTTTAGGTGGATGGTGAATCCATTTACTACACTAGAGATCAACAAGGGAGGCACCAATTTGAAGATAAAGTTGTAATATGAGATAGCAACAAAAACGTGAAGTGGAGATATACATGGACAACTTGCTGCAGTAAAACCTGGCAAAAGCTGGAACCTGTATAAGGTAGAAACCTAAAAGAAAAGGAAAACTCAAATGTTTTCCATTAAAACAATTACCTTAGCCCAAAAAACATTCTCTACAAACCAGAACCTACAATATGTACATAATCAGAAAATTGTTGATATTGCAACTCAAACACGAGGAAGTACAGAAATGAACACTGAAAACAGTTCCAAGAAGTAATCGGAGATGAAGTACAAAAATGATGTGGGGGATGGTCAATTGGTGTAACAGCTCACAGACAATGTTCTACATATTACTTTTGTGAGGAGCAACTGAGATCTTGAAAGTTCATGAGCAGCCATCTAAGGTGCAATTATTGGTCTCTCCATGTCTGGAGGAAAGAAAAATGACAAAAATTTAATATGTTTGTAATCAATTAGTTGAATGAACTGATGGAATATGTGAACATCAGTTACTACAATCTTGAGACTCAAAGAACTAGATGGTACCTAACTACCACTACCAATTATTCTGATAGTGATCAATAGAATAGTTGAAGATCCTAGATAAAGAGGAAGATAATATGGAACTGAAAATTATTTTTAAAAAAACATGTTACTGGTCAGAAAGAGACTGGAAGAACCCAAGACTATGGTCTTAGTCCATTTTTCAGAAGATGGTATATTGGGAGTGGGAGGAGACAACAATACTAGAAAGGTATGCTCACAATGGAATGATCAACAATACAAGATTAAAAGGGCAGAAGTTACCTAAGGACAAAATTCAGAAGGGCTGGAAAATAAGCCTGAATGGAACAAGAATCACAGGGAAGAAGTAGGATAACTGATATTACAAGAAGGGGATAGCAATCATTGAAATAAAACAAAGCAGATAATTTGCTGAATTTAAAACTGATGGCTTGCTTTGTGAACTTTCACTCAATTCACAATTTCAAAAAAAAGTGTGAGAAAAAAAAAGGGCGGGGGTGGGGGTGGAGGAGGAGGTATGGGAGGTAACTTCTGACCTCCTCTTAACTTCACTGGGAGGGAAGAGAGTCAAGATCAGCATCATACCAAGGGTGAATCCTATGAGGAAAAGGTCAAACATACCTCCACCATTCAACCTTTATACCAAATAACACCAAGAGTCTCCCCACAGCACTCTATTCTCCCTCAGTTTGATAAATCCAATGTTGTGGCCAAACAGAACTCACAGATAATACTCTCATAATTATGGAGTTTATTAGGGAAGTAACTTAGGAACAGAATGAGAAAGCATGTAGGCAAAGTGTCCCTTCTTTAGAGTGCAAGACCACTCTCTTAGTCCCCTGAAAGACAGGTTGCTCAGGACAGGACTACTGATATTACAAGAAGGGGATCCTCTCCTCTTCTCTCCATCAGTCCTACTCTGGCCTCAACCCTGCTTGAGCTAAGACTTACAAGCTTCTTTAACTCTCCCAATAAGCATCAAGAGGCACCTGACACCAGAAAAGTCTCCTGTTGGAAGGCTCTCAGCTTTGTTGCTCAGTGGGTTAGCATACCCCCCATAGCTGCCTTGCACTGTGGCCTTCCCTGCCTCATGCCAGTCTCTTGGTTCTGCTGCTGTTGCTGCTGTTTCTCTGCCACAGTTCTCACAGTCTTTGGTGTTACAGCTCTGACTCCTGGATCTAGAAGGTTTTCAGTGCAGGGAACCAAAAGATGAGCTTCACTCCTGAGTCCTCTTTCTTAGTGGTACTAAGGGCACCCCTGCTCTGGGATTGGCTCTCTTTATAAATCCATCAGGATGGTAAAGCTGACCAATTCCCTTATTAGGGTTCCATATACTTTATTTGCATAGTCGCATGCCCACAAGGGTGATGCCCTTTATCTGCATTATTAGAAACTGTCCAATCCCCTTAGTGGGTCACATGTATCTTACTAGCATAGCCCCACCCAATCATTCTGTAAGAGTGGCAAAGGCTATGCAAGGTTAGAAGGGCCACATCAAGTAATCCACTGTATATATGAAGTATACATGAAGGCTCAGTCTTCCACTTCCCTTTGTACTGCTACTATGTATGATAAACATACACTGGGCATTAGTACTCTTCTCTGAATATATCGTATTCTTTATATTTTTGTCTTGTTTTGTCTATAACTTTTTTACAGCTAAGAACAATATCCATTAAGTTTGGAAGAAGGCAAGAAATATTAATTTCCTTGTTTTCATTAAAATTTAGCAAAGCATACTTTTTCCCCTTTTCTTGAGAGGTTTTAATCTTCTCCTTCCTTATCTTTAATTTTTAGTTTTCACCTTAACCAGATGTGATTTTGACACATATTATTATAATTTTCAAAATCCACTCCTTCATTACCTTGAAATCCTTCCCTTTAAAATTTCTTGTTTTACCCAAAAAATAGAAAAGTATTTCCTCACTTAACACATTCAATATGTGGACAAAAGCAAAATTCTCTATGGTTTATTTTTTTTCCTTAAATATTTTGCTGAAGTATAGTAACTTTATCATATAATGAGACTAGTAGTTTTCATTTTTTCTTTTTGTTTGAGATATTCACATTTCCAAGATCATAAACTCTTTAATTTTAATAAACACTTATTTCCTTTTTCAAAAAAAAAAAAAAAAAGCTTATTCCTTTACAGCTATAGACAAGAAGGTAAAAAAATCATTTCTGAAAGAAAAAGTTGATGCTGTCAAAATGACAACTGAAGAGAAAAGAACGTGTCAAGAAAGCTGTAATTAAGTTCAAGTGTGGGAAAACGCAAATTTACTCAATTATGAAAGAAAAAAAGATTTTTAAAAAATTAAAAATACATGAGCAGCACCAACATAACCATCAAGAAAGGAAGCGCTGAAAGAAATCTTCTTTGATGGCAACCAGAGAAAGGAGGGGAAGGAGGGAAAATCACTAACAAATATGAACTTGAGAGAAGGGAAAGGCGATAAACAATAAAGGGGAGAACAACATAACAGGATTGTGCCAAAGGATGAGACTGGGAGGTATGCAAGAGTAAAAGGCAGCGACAGTAAACACCATCACATACAACATCAGCAACAACAAACAATGCTTTATGAGTGGATAAGCCACACTGTAGGACAAGCACTGCACTGCTAACAGCAAGACTGCCAGTTCAAACCCACCAGTCGTTCCATGGGAGAGAAATGAGTCTTCCTGCTCCCATATTTATAGCCTTGGAAACCCTATACTACAAGTTGGAATTGACTTGATGTCAGTGAGTTTTGATTCTTTGGACATAGGTAGATACCTAAGATGAACAGGTGAGGGATGGTGTTTGGGAATACATCCATGAGCAGATACAGGTTTAGCAGAGGATATTTATATGTACAAGGGGCTCTGGTAGCGTAGTGGTTACAAATCAGGCTGCAAACCGCAAGGTCAGAAGTTCGAAACTACCAGCCGTTCCATGGGAGAAAGATGAGGCTTTCTGCTCCTGTAAAGATTTACAGCCTCGGAAACCCTGTACAGGGTCGCTATGAGTCAGAACCGACTCCACGGCACACAACAACAACAAATTTATATGTACATAGCTGTGTGTGCTGCAAATATGTCCAGGTATGCAGCAGTGCATATAAAGGGCAAAGTTATGAAAGACTCTGAGGCATACCCAAACACCTTGAAGGACTAAATCACTAGGCTTTAGGGCTTAGGGTCAGAGTCTCAGGAGAAATCTACATCAGTTGGCATAGAATAATCCACAAAGATAATGTTCTCCATCCTACTTTGGTAAGTAGTGACTGGGATCGTAAAAGCCTGTGAGTGGCCATCTAAGATACAATTGTTAGTCTCTTTCTATCCAGAGAAAGAACAGTGAAGAAAATCAAAGACAGTGGCAACAATTAGTCCAAAGGAATAATGGACCACATGAACTTCCACTAGCCTGAGACCAGAAGAACTATATGGTACCTGGCTATCAGGATCACAACAGAAAGTTCTAGATAAGAGTGGCAGAAAAATGTAAAACAAAATTCAAAATCCTAAGAGCAGACTTACTGGTCTGATAGAGACTGGTGGAACACTCAAGACTATGGCCCTTCAAACTTGAACTGAGTCCACCACTCCTGTGTACTACCATTCAGTCAAACAACAGGCAGTCCTGGTGTGGCACTGTGGGTTAATGCGCTGGACTGCAAAGTCAGTTTGAACCAAAAGATCAGTGGTTCAAGTTCACCAGCCGCTCCTTGGAAAGCGTCTACGGTCGCTATGGGCGGGGACCTACTCGATGGCACTTATCAACAACAGAAAGTGAACCATAACTCCTCAGAGGAATGTGCACCTCAGAACAATAGACCCCATGACAAAAAGGGCAGTATTTGTCCTAAAACAAAGTTCAGAAGGCAGAAAGAGGCAAGGAGGATTGGTGAGTGGAAATGGGGAACTCAGGGAGGAAGGGGGAAGAATGCTATTACAATGAGGGGATTACAACTAATGTGATAGAACAAAATGTGTATAAACTGTTGAGTCTAGTTTGTGTTGTTCATAGTGCCGTCATTTTACTCTACAGGCTTTCACTCAAACCATAATAAAATGTTTTTAAAAAAAGAATGGAGGGGATGGAAATTATACATACATCAATAAATCTGTTTTGAAATGGTTTCTTTAAGCCTCCATTAAAAATGTTCCCATTTCAGAACCTATCCTGCCATTTGAACTGCAAGGTCGGCAGCTCAAACTCACCAGCTGCTTCTTGGAAACCCTCTACAGGGTTGCTATGGGTCAGAACCGACTCTATGGCACATAACAACAACATCCTGCCAGTAAAGGCAAAGGAAAGGACACCCCTTTTAAAAGTGGATGGATTTTTAGCATATAAAAGATTACTTCAGAACTATAAAACAAAAAATGTGAGGAATCAAATGATGTTGGCAAAGACATTGGTCAAAACTGGCTCACAAAATTAAAAGAGATCACAAGAGAGTAGTATAATAAAGACATTGCAAATGCTGATGCAACTACTGTTTCACAGAGAAACGCCTAATGTTATTGGGTGCCTAAAGGACCCTGGAAATAAAGGAGGGGGAAATGTTCACTCTCAAGGTCAATTTTCAAAAGGATGGCGTACTGTGCTCTTGCAAACATTTGCAAATGGGACATTTGAGAAACCATGGGCAACTGGAAAGAGCAAGACACTGCAGTGCTTCATGTCTATCAACATTAATCAACTGTTAGAATGGAAATGGAATAAAAAAGCTTGTATGGCAGGAGCAATTTATACAGACAATAGGATGGTGAAAACAAACAAAATCAAAGCATTCTCTTGGTAACAGTGCTAATTGTCATCAGTCACTGTCCCTATTCAACACTAAATTAAATTTCTCCCACCACCCATGGTAGCAGTGTCCTATAACCTCTAGATATTGGCATTATCCAAAATATCCAACTACAGGAAGTTATTTCTTCAAAAAGCGATCACCAACATTGAGATGTGTAAGACGCACTGAAGAGTTTGAGGAAAATCAATTTCACTTTTTTTTTCAAGTTACTTTTTAAACTTTTTTTTAAAAAGAGGGGGTGAAAGCTCACAGAGCAGATCATCAGTTTTACAGTCACCAATTTCATACACATTTTGTTTCATGACTGCAATCTCCATGATGTAACATCACTTACCATACTTCCTCCCTGAGTTTCCTGTTTCTAATCCTCCTTTTTCCCTAACCCTTCAGAACTTTGTCCTTGGGTAAATGCTGCTCTTTTGCTCTCAAATGGTTGTTTATTCTAAGGTGTGCATCCCTCTCTAGTGAGTGTTGTTGCTTGCTTTAAGACCTGTCTGTTGTTGGCTGGAAATTGACCCTGAGGTTAAGTTCACTTCCAGACCTGAAAGGTACTAAACGGCCATAATTGGGGGGGGGGGGGGGGGGGGGGGGACAATTCCCACCAGTCTCTAACCAACCATTAAGCCTGGTCTTTATGATTCTGAGTTTTGTTTCACATTTTTCTCCTACTCTATCCAAGACCTTCTAATGTGAATAGCTGGTAGAGGTAGCTGGGCACCATCTAGTTCTTCTGGTTTTGGAGATATGGAGACAGATGTTTGGGGGTTCATTAGTCTTTTGGACTAATTGTTTCCATAGGTCTTTTGCATTTCAGCACTCGTTTTTCCTCCAGACAGAGAGAGACCAATAGTACCTTACAGAGTTGCTTACAAGCGTTAAGAGCCTACAGGATATCAAACATTGTCTCTGTGAACTATGACAATTGACCATGGTGCCCCTCAAGACTATGGTCCTGAGTCCCCAGGCCCAGACATTTATTCCTTCAAGGTTATGTCTAATTTTTAATAACTTTGCCCCCTGTGTGCTCCACCACATTCATGGATATATTTGTAGCATGTACAAATATCCTTTGTTAAACCTACATATATTTGTGAGCATACTCCCAACTCTCTTTCCCACACATGTTCAGCCTGCATGTCTATTCATGCATTTACTCTTTTTTCATAATTAAATGTTTTATTGTGACTTGAGCAAAGGTTTACAGAGCAGATCATCAGTTTTACATTCAACAAATCCTATACTTGGTTAAGCACAGGACTACTAACTGAAAGTCACCTCAGAAGGCCTGGAAATCTGCTTCGAAAAGGTCACAGCCTTGACAGCTCTATGGAGCAGTTCTACTCTGCACATATGGGGTCACCATGGATAGGAACCGACTTAACAGCAACTAACAAGGCTATTGGGGATCTGTTTATTGTTTGGCTTTGTCTTAGTCTGGGAAAGATTTGTAGCTGTTGTTGTTAAGTGTTGTCGGGTTGGCTCTAACCCATAGTGACTCTATGCACGACAGAACGAAACACTGCCCACACCTGCATCATCCTCAAAACTGTTGCTATGCTTAAGCCCACTGCTACTGCCACAATGCCAATCCATCTTGCTGGGGATCTTCTTCCTTCTTGCTGACCCTCCATTTTACCAAGTATGATGTCATTCTCCAGAAACTGGTCCCCCAGATAACATGTCCAAAGTATGAGAGATGAAGTGCATTTTGGCTGTACTTCCTCCAACAAAAACTTGCTTGGTTTCCTGCTAGTCCTGGCATTTTTAACATTCTTCCCCAACACCAAAACTCAAATGCATACACATTCTTCTGCAATGTCCTTAATCATCATCCAACTTTCACAGGCATACGAGCCTATTTAAAATACCAAGCTTCAGTGACATGCACCTTAGACCTCAAACTGATTTTGCTCTTGAACAATTTAAAGAGGTCCTGTGCAGCAGATTTGCCTAATGCATCATTTGATTTTTTGACTGCTGCTTCCATGAGTGCTTACTGTAGATCCCAGCAAAATGAAGTCTTTGAGAACTTTAATATTTTCTCCATTTATCATGGTATCAAGGAGCTCTGGTGATGAAGTCGTTACAAGTTGGGCTTATAACCTCAAGGTCAGCAGTTTGAAACTACCAGCTGTTTTGTGGAAGAAAGATGAGGCTTTCTGCTCCCATAAAAACTGACAGCCTCAGAAACCCTATACAGGATTGCTACGACTCAGAACCGACTCCACAGCACACTACCACCGCCACCACAACCATCATGATTATCAAGAAGCTCTGGTAATGTAGTGGTTACAAGTCGGGCTACTAACCTCAAGGTTAGCAGTTCGAAACTACCAGCTGTTCCGCAGAAGAAAGATGAGGCTTTCGGCTCCCATAAAGATTAACAGCCTTGGAAATCCTATACAGATCGAGCTGCTAAGAGTCACAATGGTCTCCACAGCACATTACCACCACCACCATTATGTTATTTACTGGTCCAGTGGCAAGGATTTTTGTTTTCTGTATGGATTGAGGTGCAATCCATACAGAAGGACGTGGTCTTTAATCAGTAAGTATTTTAAGTCCTCTTCGCATTCAGTAAGCAAGGTTGTATCATCTGCATATCGCAGGTTGTTAATGAGTCTTCCTCCAATCCTGATGCCACACTCTTCTTCATATAATCCAGCTTCTCAGATTATTTGCTCAGCAGATAAATTAATTAAATATGATGAAAGAATACAACCCTAGTGCACACCTTTCCAGATTTAAACCATTCAATAGCCCCTTGTTCTGTGTGAATGGCTATATATACAGGTTCCTCATGGCACAATTAAGTGTTCTGAAATACCCATTCTTTGAAATGTTATCCAAAGTTGGTCATGATCCCCGGTCAAAATCCTCTATGTAATCAATACAGCACAGGTAAACGTCTTTCTGGTATTCTCTGCTTTCAGTCAAGATCCATCAGACATCAGAAATGATGTCCCTCGCTCCATGTCCTCTTCTAAAAACGGCTTTAATTTCAGGTAGTTCTATGTCAATATACTGTTACAACTGCTACTGAATTATCTTCAGCAAAATTTTAGTTGCATGAGACATTAATGATATTGTTAGATTATTTCCACATTCCATTGGGTCTCCTTTCTTTGGAATGGGCACAAATATAGATCTCTTCCAAGTGATTGGCCAGGTACCTGGCTTTCAAATTTATTTGCATGAGTGTGTGAATACCTCAAATGCTTCACCATTTGTTGAAAGATTTCAATTCCATCCAATTCCTGGAGCCTTGCTCTTTGCCAATGCCTTCAGTGCAGCATGGACTTCTTCCTTCAGTGCCGTCATCCTTGATTATATGCTGCCTCTTGAAATGGTTAAACATCAACCATTTATTTTTGGAACCATGAATCTATATATACCTTCCATCTTCTTTTGATGCTTTCTGCATCATTCAGTAGTTTGCCCATAGAATCCTTCAATAAATATTAATGATAAGACAGAAGAAAATATGGAGCTTAAGATGTATGATGAAAAATAACACTTCAATTCCTTTGTATCCATCCTACTAGCTATATTGGAAAAGCAAGCACTAAACTGTTTATCACAAGGTTAGTGGTTCAAACCCACCAGCCACCCTTCAGAAACTCTCTACAGGGTCACTATGAGTCAGAACCAACTCTATAGCACTTAACAACAACAGTTACTATATAAAATATAATTATAGGTTCAGAAGTTTCAAATCTTTCTTAAATAAGAAAAGCCACAACCTTCTCAAAAACTTCATAATATCCCAAAGTTATTTACTGCAATCAATATACAGCAAAATAATAACTGGTAATTGGAAGTAAGCAAAAATACTGAATAGCATTAGAGATTCTGACCCTAGGGAAAAGGTGAGGTTCCTCACCAAAGATACAAACTGAGCCATCAGGTTTGAGTGCCACCTGCTGGCAAAATACAAATTCTCAGTGTTTTGACAAAGAAACCAGTCTTAATAAAATTTAACTGAATTAGAGTTTGCCTACTTTTCCAGTTGATAGTTTCCTAATACTAATAGAGAAGCTTAGATCTTCCCACCCAACAAAAAAAGCCTCCCAAAGCCCTCCTGGTCAGAGCATCCTCCCTTTGTTTGAATACATTTAACAGTAGGACATACATAAATGCAAGAGCAGTTATATCATTAATGGACGATCTTTAACTGACATATTCCTTCTCCAAATTTCTCCTCCCTGCAGTACCACAGTAGACCCCCAGATGACAGGCTTTCATCTTCTGAGGACAGGCATGTTTCCTCTCCTCTTTAAATTAAATAATCCCAGTTTTGTTTTTGTTTTTAATTGTTGTTTGGTATGATTTTTTAAATCTCCAACCATCCTAGTCATGGGATGTGGCTTAGTTTTTCAACAGCCCATAAAATGTCGGACTTAGAATTGGACAGTATCCTAGAGGCTTTATTTTCAACAAGTAGTACGGTGGTACTATTGCTTTCCTAAATCTGGATCATACCAAGTGTGTTGTCAACTAAAATCCTGTCCACCTAGATATGATATTGTCTCAGTTCATTACTCACACAACTTAATTATGTAAACCTAATACTAGTTGGGAGGAGTCCTGGTGTGGCGCTGTGGGCTAATGCGTTAGACTGCAAAGTCATTTGAACTAAAAGGTCGGTGGTTCAAGCTCACCAGCCGATCCTTGAAAACTCTATGCAGGGTCGCTATGGGTCGGAATCGACTCAACAGCACTTAACAACAATACTAGTTGGGAGTCCTGGTGTAGGGCTGTAGGATAAGCAACAGATCAAAAGTTCAGTTTGAACCTCAAGTTGGTGATTCAAACTCATCAGCTTCTCCTCGGAAACCCTATACAGGGTTGCTATGAGTCGGAACCGACTCTACAACACTTAACTACAACAACAAACAGCTTGATGTTTATCCTTGTTGTGTTTCGTCTGTTTTTTAACAGTACTTTTTCTTTCAGGGTCACTTTGAACCTTAATTCTTGATGTCATATATTTTTGACAAGCAAGTCACTAAATCTTCATCCAAAAGAAAAAGCCCTCTACATATTGATTCCTTTGGATATAAAAGAGTTAAGGGCCGTTGAGTTGGTTCCGACTCATGGCAACCCTGTCTAGGGTTTCTGAGGCTTTAAATCTTTGCAGCTGGCAGGTTCAAACTGTGGACCTTGTGTTTTGCAGTCCAGTGCTTACTGTATGGAGCCATTGTACTCCCTATGAAAGAGTCCAAAGGTGTAATTAATTCTACTCCACAAAAGGATACCTTTGGAAAGTATTCAGAAAGGATATTTGTCTAGCTGTAGATCTATAAATCAAATTTTCTTGAGATTAATAACAAATTTAGACAAATTGTTATGTCGTAGGCATTCTACTTATATACTGAACTCATATTCCTTTCAAATATGCAATTAAATGAGTTTAGTATGGTTGTTTTAAGATCAGTTCATGAAAAATGCTCACAAGCCAATTTGGGGTTACCAACCAATAGCTTCATAAGTCTACTTCTCTTTTTTAAAAGTGTCAAAGCACACTTTTAGAGTCTACATATTTCATTATGTTATGATAACACTTATAGTAGCAGATCTGTGGTCATCTGTGCATGCAGTTCACTCAAACATGAGTGGGCTAATGCTCACCTCCTCCAGAGAACACTGTCCTGCTGAGTGAAGGAAATTGTGTCTCCCATGCCGAGGCATCCAGGCTTAATCAAGTATGCCTCATTTGAAAATCGATCCAAAGTTATTCACAAATTATTAATGGTGGCTTAGATTGTTTTCAAGTTTCAACAGAATTCTGGGTTCTAATTCCACTAGATCTGAATAATCATAAAGCATCTAACTATATGTTACATATGATTTCCCTCTTTTATATTAATTGGGATTTTCCTTTTTTTCATTCTAAAGACAAGTTTCTGTGCTAATGAAATTTAAGCAAAATAAGTCAGGTCCTCAGTGTCATGTAGCAGTCCAGATGTGGATCCTAAAATCCAACTGTCTGGATTCAAATCCCAGCTCTACCATTTACGAGCTATGTGACCTGAACAAGTAATTTATCCTTTCGGTGCCTCAGTTTCATTAATAAATGCAACTAAAAGTACCTATCTAAGAGAGTTGCTATAAAAATTAAATGAATTCATATGCGTCAAAGGTTTTAACAAACAGTGCCTGAAGACTCAACAGCACTTAACAAGAAGAAGCCATACAGTAAAAGCATTTAACAGTTTGAGTGTTTGCTATAATTATTACTCTTGTTCATCTGTTAGCCTCTCCTCCCTTCCCCCAACCATCCTTTCCTTGCACACACTCTGAAAGCAAAAGCACAGGACACTGGTTAAAACATGGGCTTTGGAATCAGAAAGACCTGGATTTCAGACCTGGTTCTACCATCTGTCAGCAACATTACCTTAGAAAATTACTTAGCCTCTCTGAGTCTGGTTCTTCATCTATACAATGGCCATAAAAACTATATTCATTTCTTGAAGGGAAATTCCTCAGCATAATTAAGAGCATATATACAAAACCAACAGCCTACATTACTCTCAATGGAGAGAAATTGAAAGCCTTCCCTCTGCGAACAGGAACCAAACAA
>NW_006408653.1:3216180-3242139 GCF_000296735.1 Chrysochloris asiatica
ATTCTTCCAACCCAGATCTGTTGGTTCTTTTGTTAGTCCATGGTATTTTCAATATTCTCCTCCAACATCATAACTCAAATGCATCTTCTATGGAGTCCCTTACTCACTGTCTACTTTCACATGCATATGAGGTTATTGAAAATACCATGGCTTCAGTCAGGCGCGCCTTAGTCCTTAAACTAATGCCTTTGCTCTTTAACACTTTTAAAAGGTCTTGTGCAGCAGATTTGCCTAATGCAATATATCATTAGATTTCTTGAGTGCTGTTTCCATGAGTGTTGATAGTAAGCAAACTGAAGTTTTGACAACTTCAATCTTTTCTCCATTTATATGGATGTTATTTATTGGTCCAATGGTGAAAACTTCTGTTTTCTTTACATTGAGGTGCAACCTATACCAATGGCTGTGGTCTTTGATCCTCATCAGTAAATATTTTAAGTCCTCTTTGCTTTCAGCAAGCAAGGCTGTTTCAACTGCATATCGCAGGTTGTTAATGAGTCTTCCTCCTATCCTGATGCTATAGTTTTCTTCATATAATCCAGCTTCTTGGATTACTTGCTCAGCATACAGATTGAATTAGTATGGTGAAACAATACAACCCTGGCACACATAGCTTTGGTTATATGCCTCGCTCCAGTTTTTGTTTTTTTTTATTGTGAACTGAGTGAAGGTTTACAGACAAGATCATCAGTTTTACATTCCACAAATCACATACTTTGTTTTTACAATGAATACAATTCCTTCCATGCCACAACAGCTATCCCACTTCCTTCCTGTAGTTTCCATTTCCATTCCGCCCACTTTCTCATCCCTTCTCAACTTTGTCCTTTTGATTTTGAATGACTGGCCCTTCCATCATTCATAGTGAGTGTACCTTACTAGTGTTGTTATCTCCCCTATATATCTATCTACTGCTTGACTATAAATTGGGCAACGAGGATGAGTTCCTTTCCAGACCTGAAGGGTGGTCAAGGGCCATAGTATCAGGTTCCTTGTGTCTCTTTCACACCAGTAAGCCTGGTCTTTTTTTTTTTTTCTTCTTCCTTTTAATAATTTTGAGTTTTGTTCCACATATTCTGTCTCTCTACATGGGACCTTCTAATGTGGATCCCTTTCAGAGCAGTTGGTAATAGTATCCAGGAACCATCTAATTCTTCTGGTCTCATAGTCATGGAGACTGATATTCACATGTTCTATTAGTTCACTGCACTAATTAGTTCTAAGCCTCTTCAATTCTTATCACTCTTCTTTCTTCCACACATGGAGAGACCAATAGTTGTACCTTAGATGGCTGTTTATGAGTCTCACCAAAATAGGATGTAAAACAGTCTTTGTAGACCATGTAAATGCCAACTGACCATGGTGTCTCCCCTGAGACCACCAAACCTAGCAACTCATTGCTTTCAGATATATGATAATATCAAAAAGTTTTCATCATTTTATCTCCTGTATGCTTCACCTGGTGTGGTGCTGGATAAGTGATGGACTGGGGACCACAAGGTCAGCAGTTCAAACCCATTAGATGCTCCTCAGAAACCGTGTACAGGGTTTCTAGGAATCAAAATCAACCCACCAGCACTTAACAACAACATGCTCTACTATATTTATAGTTGTGTTAACAGGAAAGGTAAATATCCATATACTAATATCCTCTTTAAAACTCTCATATATTTGTGGTATACACAAATATATACCCATATCCCACTCTTCCCTCCACACCCATTTAGCCTGTCTCTGTCCATTTGTCTACCCACAGACCATTGTTTCTCCAATGTTGTATATATGCAACTATTTACCTCTATTCTCTTTAGCCCTTGCATACCTCCTGGTGTCTTCACCTTCCTTCATTATTCTTCTGCCAATCCCCTCTTCTTGCATATTGTCCTCCTCCTTCTTATATATTGCCCTCCCTTTCACCCAATCTAACATGTGTCTACTCTTTAGCCAGTGAACTACTCTCCCTTCCCTTCTATCCCTTGCAACCATCAAATAATATTTCTTTTAGTATGAAAACTTTTTCTTGAGTTTTTACAACAGTGGTCTCTGAAACAATGTTTGTCCTTTTGTGACTAATTTCACTCAGTATAATGTCCTCCAGGTTCATCCATATTATGAGATGTTTACAGATTCATCACTATTCTTTAACATTGCATAGTATTCCACTGTGTGTACATACAAGGTATTTATCCATTCTTCCACTGATGGGCATGCAGGCTATCTCCATCTTTTTATTATTATGAATAGTGCTGCAATGAACATCGCCGTGTATCTTATCTACTCGTGTTTTGGCTCTTGTTTTTTGTGGATACATACCAAGCAGAGACATTGCTGGGTCATAAGGTGTTTCTATTTCCAACTTTCTGAGGAAGCACCATACCATTTTTCACAGTTTAACCATTTCACAGTCCCACCAGTAATGTAGGATGGTCCCAGCATTTGTTGTTTTCTGGTTTTTTGAACTTTGCTATCAATGATGAGGTGAGATGTTATCTCATTACTTTGATTTGCATGCCCCTAATGGTGTGTGGAAAGGAGCTCTGGTAGCATAGTGGTTATGAATCGGGCTGCTAATCTCAAGGTCAGCAGTTCGAAACTACCAGCTGTTCCATGGGAGAAAGATGAGGCTTTCTGCTCCCATAAAGATTTATAGTCTCGGAAACCCTGTACAGGGTCGCTATGAGTTGGAACTGACTCCACGACACATAACAACAACAAAATGGTGTGGAGTCCTGGTTATGTGGGTTAATGCATCAGACTGCAAAATCGTTTGAACTGCAAGGTCAGTGGTTCAAGCTCACCAGCTGCTCCTTCAAAACCCTATACAGGGTTGGTATGGGTCGGAATCGACTTGACGGCATTTAACAACAATAACAGTGGTGTGGTGCTATGGGTTAATGTGCTGGTCTGCAAAGTTGACCTGAACTGCACGGTCACCAGGCGCTCCTCAAAAACCCTACACAGGGTCACTATGGGTTGGAACAGACTCTTCAGCATTTAACAACAACAATGGCTAATGATCATGAGCATTTCTTCATGTTTGTTGGCTGCCTGAATGTCTTCCTTGGTGAAGTGTCTGTTCATGTCCTGTGTCCATTATTTAATTGGGTTGCTTGTTGTTTTCTTGTAGAGATGGTATAGTTTTCTATAAAATTTAGAGATTAGTTCCTTGTCTAATATGTTATTGCAAAAAAGTTTTTCTTAGTGTGTGGGCTCCCTTTTTACTCTCTTGGTGAAATCTTTTGATGCACGTACATGCTGATGTTTAGGAAGTCCAAGTCCTCTATTTTGTCTCCTACTCTTTGTGTATTTTTAGTAATATTTGATAGTGTACATATGCCATGTATTAGAGCCTCTAAGTTTGTCCCTAGTTCTTCATTGATGCTCTTTAGGTTTTACATTTAGATCATTAATCCACGCTGAGTTTGTTTTGTATATGGTGTGAGATGCGGGTCTTATTTCATTCCTCTACAAATGAATTTCCAGTTTTGCCAGCACCATTTGTTGCAAAGATGATCTCTTCCCCATTTAATATGTTTTGGCATGTTATCAAAGATTGACTATATGTGGTTGGACTCACTTCTGTTTCTCAATTCTGTTCTATTGACTTATGTACCTTTCATTGTACCAGTATCAGGTTCTTTTGACCACTGTGGCCGTGTACTAAATTTTGAGGTCAAGAAGTGAGAGACCGCCAACTTTGTTCTTCTTAAGCTGTGCTTTGTTTTTCTGAGGTCTCTTTCCTTTCCATATAAAGTTTGTGATCAGTTTTTACATCTCTTCAAATAATGATGTTGGAATCTGGGTTGGGATTGTGTTGTATCTATAGATTGCTTTGGATAGTATTGGCATTTTCACATGTCTTCCTATCCATGAGCATAATATATTCTTCCATTTTTGTAAGTCTCTTTTGGTATCCTTGTAGTGTTTTGTAGTTTTCTTTGTATACATCTTTTATTTCTCTGGTTAGATTTACTCCTAAGTATTTCATCTTTTGGTGGCTATTACGCTAGTGTTTTCCTAATTTCGTTTTCAGAGCTGTTTTTATTAGTATAGTGTAATTCAACTGATTTTTATATATTGCTCTTGTACCCTGCTACTTTCCTGAATCTTTCAAAGAGTTCCAATAATTTTCTTGCTGAGTCTTCTGGATTTTCTATGTATAGGATCGTATCATCTACAAACAGAGTTTTACTTCTTCTTTGCCAATTTAGATCCCTTGAATTTCCTTCCCATTCTTTTCTTATAGCTCTGGCTAAGACTTCCACCACAATATTGAATTTGAGTGGTGACTTGTCTGGTTCCTGTTAGCAAAGGGAATGCTTTCAGTTTCTTTCCACTCAAGAGTAATTGTCTGATGATGGATTTGTATAGATGCTCTTAATCATGTTGAAGAAATTTAATTCCTATTTTATTGAGTATTTTTATCAAGAATGGATGTTGGATTTTTGTCAAATGCCTTTTCTGTATCAATCAATATTATCACGTTGTTCTTTACCTTTGTCCTAATTACATGGTAGATTACAGTGACTGTTTTTCTAATATTCAAGCATACTTGCAGCCTAGTATTAATCCCACTTGGTCTTGATATCTTTTTGATATGTTGCTGAATGCTGCTGGCTAGGATTTTGTTGAGAAGTTTGCATCTATTTCATGAGGGCTATTGGTCTTTACTTTTCTTTTTTAGTAATGTCTTTGCCTGATTTTGGTATGAGGGTTATGCTTGTTTCATAAGATATATTCGGGAGTTTTCCTTCCTTTTCTATGCTCTGTAACAGTCTGAGTCATCGTTTGCTTTTGCACTGCAGGCAGATACATTTCTCAACATTCCTCCACCTTTCCTATATCCTTGTTTGTGGTTATGATTTCAAAATTTAAGAATTTCCTGTTCTTTGTGAACACACTCTGGTTTATACTTTTTCTGAAATAACTGCTTTTTTAAAACACAGGATTCCTATTTAGTTTATTAGTTTATTTTTCATCATTATTACAATCCTTAAAATAATTTTTCTCTTAAGAATTTATCCCTTCTATTTTCCCAATTATTGATGAAAAAAATAAATCAATAAAATAATGGCTCCTACCATTGTTTCCTTTACATCCTATGGTGCCTTGAATTTACCTGACATGGCTTTTCTATCCAAAGTCTTAATTCTCAACAAGTAATTGGGTGGGATCATGCAAATAAAGTATACAGGACTCTAAGGCTGGGAGTGGCTAGTTTTGCCCTCCAGCTGATGTGGCACTGTAGCATCAGCACTGGACTATGGACCACAAGGAAGCCTGTTCCTTAGAAACCCTATACAGGGTTGATATGAGTTGAAACTGACTCGATGGCACTTAACAACAATCTCAAAAGCAGAAACATAAGATCCCAGGACCATCGAGTAGCAGTAAGAGCATGAATGATACATGAGATCCCTACCTAGAGAAACAACCATGGCAAAGGCAATGGCAGAGGTGGTAGCATGGAGAGACAGAGCAGCTTCAGGCACCAAACCCACGGACTGAGTAAAGCTGAGTACCTACGGGCAGAAGACAGCTTGAAGAATGTGCCCTTTGAGCATTCACAGACTAAAAGAAATTTGTAACACTTGTCCAAGGAGTGCAGAGGCCAAGGAACTATGTGGCCGAGAGGCTGAAGACAAAAATGAGAGACTGAAAACAATAGTGAGGTATGCCTGCAATATGGAAGACAAGAGGCATTCTAACTGGAGAACTACTGCATCCTAAGTTGATTTTGATCCTGAGTTATACACTGTTCACTTCCCTAATGAATCCCATAATTGTGAGTATTGTTATGAGTTCTGTGTAGCCATTGCAATGGACTGTCGAACACAAATGTGAAGCAGAGAGTGCTGTGAGAGAGATGGTTGGTGTCAGAATCGGGTAAAGAAGGTTGTAGGGTGGAAGCATGTCAGACCTCGGCTTCAAAATCGGCTTTGAGCTAATTCTGAGTTTAATTCTCTTTCCCCCTTGTGAAGCCAGAGAAAGTCAGACATGATTTCAGCACCTCCTATGATACAAATGCAATAGTAAACCCAATAAAAAATTTTATTCGATTTTTTTTTTTAGCAGAATGAGATTTATAGTAGATATTTAGATGGTTAAAAACACGTTACTCCTACAATTTTTCTGTAAGTTTTGTAATCAGTATCTGCTGAGATACTTAAGTATTTCTTCATCAGAACACTACTTTTGTTCCTATTTTCTTTTGCAAATAACTCCAAAAGCTTTCTACCCTGTTTCCTCTAGCATGGTGGTTTCTATAATTTACTAATTCACTCACTAAATAACTCACTGGCTCACTCATTAACACATACCACACCCCCTTGCTGTTGTTGTTAACTGTCGTCTAGTCAGTTCCAACTCATAGTGACCCTGTATAGGGTTTCCAAGGACTGGCTATGTTTTTGGAATGCTAACCTTTCGGTTACCAGTCCATTGCTTAGTCTACAGCACCACACCAGGACCTTCACACCCTTAGCTCCTCCCAAAAAATCCCTGTTGGATATTTCTTTTCAACAATAGACAAAGTTCTGCCATAAATACCACAGCACCATCTCCTGGTGATTGGTATTCTCATGTTAAAATGTTAAGTTGTCTTTGCATCTGCACTCTATCAGTATTGATTGGTACACAAAAATATTTACACACGTGGGCATTGCTCCCCAAAAGTGTTGTTTTCAAATGCTCTTTCTTCTACATGTTTTCTTCCAATATTTTTATCATTTTATCTGGGCTTAGTTCTCATTTTCTACTGATAAATTTAATGAGCCTCCTTCCAAACAAAGTAACAAAAGATACTCTTCCAGAAGCTCAGTACACTATGGCATTAAAGAGTGCAGCTAAGGAAACGAACTTATCCTCTGATATCATCCAATTACTCCTTGCCATATCTCTCCTTGTCTGCCACAGCCATGGGTATCAAAGGGAGATGAAAGAACAATTATGGCCTGTGCTGCTCTGTAGAACTTCAAAATCCCTAGATTTCTTTTAAACAAGTTCATCTGATGCACACAAGAAACATTATGGTACCTGGAGTATAAACTTTAAGATCATAAGGACCATGTGTATTTTACTCACTACTGCCCAATGCCTGGCACATATTTAGATCTGGTACATATTAACCTCTTTCTGTATGGCCCACAAGATAAGAATCATGTTTACCAGGGTCAAAAATAAAAAAAGGAATCATGTTTATATTTCTAAAGGGTTGTACCATTTGACCTTTTTTAGAAAAAGTTTGTTGACTCCTATATTAGACAATCAAGTATTGTTGAAAGGTAAGAGAAGATTCTAGGAATAAGCAGGGAAAACAGACTTGTAGCAAATATAATTGGAAATGACTGCAAATAGAAAAACACACATAATCCTTCACAAGTCTTTAAACCATTCAGTGGCTTTCATTCTGATTGAGTTCCAAGATAAATGAAAGTTCTTTCATTAGCATAGTTTAGAGATCACATTTTTTGTACCTGATGCATTACTGAGTCACAATTGCTCCTGGGAGAGGCTAAATTAAAACCTCAGTAGTACACTGCTCCTCCAACTAGCTGGTAACCTGTTGTTGTTGTTGTTAAATGCCATTAAGTCAGTTCCAACCCACACTGACCCTGTATAGGGTTTCTGAGGAGCAGCTGGTGAGCTTGAACCACTAACCTTGCAGTTCAAATGGCTTTGTAATCTGGCATATTAACCCACAGCGCCACCCCAGGGTTCCCACAGTAAAGTGTCACTTTATAGGTCTGTGTCCTCCTATACAAATCTTCTCCTTCCACACAGCATCAAACAGCACATGTAACATTCCACAACATCTTACATCCTGTTCTCATGAGACTAACCACTTGTTGCTCAAACATCAAATCATTTGGCAGGCTCTAAATGATTTTTAGAGTCCTGGTGTGGCTCTGTGGGCTAATATGTCAGACTGCAAGTCATTTGAACTGCAAGGTCAGTGGTTCAAGCTCATCAGCTGCTCCTTGGAAACCCTATACAGGGTCGCTATGGGTCAGAATTGACTCGACGGCACTTAACAACAATAAGTTCTGAAATAAAATGCTGTGTACTGAAAAATATCTATACAAAACAAGGCTGTCCCATGTGATATAAAAGGAATACAAAAGACTATACAATACCAAAGTTGTACCTGAAAGTGTTGCTCCATCACTTGGATTTTTCCCTGGTCTGGACATTTTTTCAGAGCTCGATCTGTATAATGGAATAGGATTTCAACCATCTGTAAGGAAAAGAGATTTGCATAGAAATTAAAATATATTTTCAAAGTTTTCCAAAATTAAATATATTACAGTGGTTTTTGTTGTTGTTAAGTGCCTTAGAGTTAATTCTAATTCATAGTGACCCTGTATAGGGTTTCTGAGGAGCAGCTGGTAGGTCTGAGATGCTAACCTTACAAAGCAAACTGACCTTGCGGTACAGTGCATCATCCAGCTCTGCCACCCCAAGACAGTGGTTTGTTGTTGTTGTTGTCAGGTGCCATCGAGTCAAAACCGACTCATAGCAACCCCAAATAATACAGAATCAGGTTTTATTATATTCAAAATAGGATTTCAATTTTGTGGCTTTCTTTTCTAATTTTTTTTTAATTCCACCTTAATTTCTTTCAGCCTCTGGGCTAGTTCTAATTTGTTCATTTTTCCTAAGACATTCCCAGGTTCTAGATTATAATATATATGGTAACTAAATTGCCTAGGAAATTAAAAATTAAAAATCTTCAGTAGTCTCTGTATTAATCCTTTCTGTTACCTCAAACAGCAAAAATATCTGCACAAACCAAGGGGCTTCAGAAAGTTGTGGAAATTTTCCGTTATCTTTTCATTTAATTTTTCCATAAACTTTTTTAAGCGTCCTCATATATTTTATTTATACTTAGTAATCAGTTTATAAAAATTATTAAATTTCAACTTTTTATGGGCTATAATTAGTTTGAGCCCTGGTGTGGCTCTGTAGGATAAGCACTGGACTGGCTACCACAAGGTCAGCATTTCAAACCCACCAGCGGCTCTCAAAACCTTACACAGGGTTGCTACGATTTGGAACTGACTCGATGGCATACAACAACAACATAATTTGTTTGGAAATAATCCAGATTCCTGGCTTTTCCTCCTTTCTGCTGCCAGTCTTTTGGCTATTTTATTACCTTATCATCATCATAAAATATTGAACAACAAAGAAAAGAATAGCTATGAAGGAATTTAAAAAGCATTCACTGTAACACCAGGGAGGTATAAACTGACTGTTAAATGTCCTCTCTGTAGTCACATATCTAACCATGCCCAAAGGTATTAGCAAATAGCAAAGGCAAGTCTGTATTTTACTCCGGAAAAGATTCCATTACAAACTTACCCGATCTGCAACAACAGCTTTTCGCTTACTGGCATCCCCTGATAATCCTGGAGATAAGGAAAATCCATCAGAAAACAAAGTTAACTCACATCTGCAGGAGCAAAACTGCTCTGCTCACAATTTAGGCTAACAGATAAAATTATAACAATCCAGCACAGAAGTTAAACGCTGGGTTTCTGACAGCAAGGTCAGGGCTTCAAACCCACCAGCCATGGCACAGGACAAAGATAAGGTAATATGGTCCCATAAAGATTTAGTCTCAGAAACCCTAAGGAGCAGTTCAACTCTGCCTACGAGGTAGCGCAACTCGACAGCAATGGGTTTAGTTTGCTTTTTGGCTTAGTTATCAAAATATATGATGATATGCTGTAATAGAAAGTACCTTACATGTGCATAGTGGACATGATAGCATATCAGTGTATTTCTCTTTTGTTCACACAGCAAATTTTCTGTGTGAAATTAAAGAATTAAAGTAAAGTTAAAGAATATAGAACATTTTAAGTTTTATACTCTGGTCTGATCACTAACCTCCATCACTGAAAGTCTGTAAGGTGTGTTTATAAAATACATGAACATCAAGTGTTCTATGAATGATTTGTAGGATTCATTGTCTCTGCTCCAAAAAGACGACCTCTAACACACTGGAATCTGTTAACTTACCCACTACAGCTTTTGCTTTTCCTTCATGGAAAGACCATGCCAAAGCCAAGGCTTCCGTAAGACAATCTTGCTTCAGGAGATGATCTACTCTCTAAAATAAATAAATGAGAGAAGCCAGACTCTTTTACCTGACCAACACCAATCAGAAACCCTATCCTACCTAATACTTTTCCAGAAGTTGCCGTCTAGTAGCTTAATATTAGTCTAATAAAAACGTGAATACTTATTCCCAAATGCAACTTCTTGAAGCAACAGACTACATAGAAGGCTAGTATAGGCAACCATAGGGCTTAAATATGAAAAGGGGGAACACCAAGCAGAAACAACTTGGTGTTTACCACAATATCCAATCACTCCTTCCTCCTTAGTAGTGAATCCCAATATTATTTGAGATATGACCAGCAAATGGACATATCTAAGACTCCTTTTAACCAATCTAGCCAATGTGACAAAGTTCTGGCCAATGATAAGTGTATCTGACATGTCTGGGATGTCACCTTAACAGGGAGAGGATAAGTCTATTTCTAGTTATTTCTTGCTGGTACTCTAGTAGTTATATTGTACCATAAAATGACCTTGCAACTAGAATTCACACACAAGGATAATGGAACAAGATAGTACACTCACTAAGCAGCATGGAGCTGTCAGATTAGCCACAGGCTGCCTACTTTCAGATTGCCTTTATATTAGAGTGAAATTATGTTTAAGGCACTGTTATCTTTAATTTTCTAATCTATGCAGTCAAACCTAATGCTAACCTATACAATCAGTTTTATCAAATCAAGTGCCTAAAAGCTTGAATGATTTTGATGTACACCTCTGAAACCAAGAAGCACAAAATTATCTTTTTTTTTCTTCTCCTGAAAAGTCAAAGCACAAACGTGACCATGTTATCAACTTGGCAGCTCTCACATATAAAATTACTTTGAACTTACCTCTCTCCAGCTCCTCAGCATCATCACATAAACAGACTGGAAAATAAAAAGAAAGAAACTAACTTGTTTGGAAGACTCATTAGTCTCACTCTCCTACATCCTATCTGTACAGTCTAAATAAAAATATTTCACTCTATAGTCAGAAATGAAGTCCCGGTGTGGCGCTGCAGGATAATGTGCTGGACTGCAAAGTAGGTTTGAACCACAATGTCGGTGGTTCAAGCCCACCAGCTGCTCCTTGGAAACCATAAACAGGGTAACTATGGGTCAGAACTGACTGGATGGCATTTAACAACAACAATAGTTAGAAATATAGCTTAAAGTTTAATAAAAGGTCTTTAGGAGCCACTTTAAGAGTAAATCAATGAAGCATTTAAAGACTAGTAATTACATAGTTCAAAAGAAATTGATTTCATGGATAAGAAAAAGGAAAGGCCAAGTTCATCTCCTAGTAATGACTTGGTAATATTTTAGTTCAATGTTAATAATAAAGAAACATTTCTTAGCATTAGGCTTAAAATAAAATTCAAAATATACAAAAAGTTCCTATTCCAGAAATTCTATTCTAAATCAAATGCCTCAATGCACTTTACAAAACAATGTTTTTATTGTGAATTGAGTGACAATTTACAGAGTTAATCATGAGTTTCAAATTTCAACAAATCATATACTTCATTTCACTGTAACTACTGTCATTCCCTCCATGTAATAATAGTTACCCCAATTCCTCCCTATGATTCTTGTTTCCATCCAACCTTACTTTTCCAACCCTTCTGAATTTTGTCCTTAGGTAAATGTTGTCCTTTTGCTCTTAAACGGCTGCCTATAGTGTGCATACCTCACTAGTGTTGTTGTCCCTCCTACACACCTCTATTGCTTGGTTGGAAATGGAGCCACTGGGGTCTCAATGCATTTTAATGTATCTACTAAGCTGATGGAAACTGATGGCACTTAACAACAGCAACAAAGCTGATCTTAGGTCATCTGGATGGTACAGTACAGTTCAGTAATTGGCTACTAACTGAAAGGTTAGTGGTTCCAGTCTACCCAGACAAGCTTCAGAAGAAAGGCCTGGAGATCTGTTTCCAAAAGGTCATAGCCATTGAGAGGGTAAGGAATGCAGTTGTACCCGACACCCATGGGGTCACTTTAAGCCAGAAACAACTCAACAGCAACTGGCTGATTTTTGGTTTTTTGTTTTTATAAGCTGATCTAAGCTAACAGTCATCTTGATTACATGACAAGGAGTCCTGGTATGGTGCTGCAGGATAATGCACTGGACTGTAAGGTCAGTTTGAACCGCAAAGTCGGCGGTTCAAGCTCATTAGCCATTCCTTGGAAACTCTATACAGGGTCGCTATGGGTAGGAACCAACTCCACAGCACTTAACAACAACAATAATACATGATAAGGTATATTCCTGGTCATAAAAACATAAATGTGAAGAAAAGTCAGGAAATCATATCCCAGAGCCAATAAAATAGACATTCTGTTACCAGTACCTAAACAAAAGGAAAACTATGTCTAAACATCACAACTGTTTAGTTCCTAAGGAGCTCCAGTAGCACAGCATTAACGGTTTAGATTCTAGCCAAAAGTTCATTAGTTTGGACCCATCAGCCACTTTGTAGGAGAAAGATGTGGCAATCTTCTTCCATAAATAAAGATTTATCCCTTCTAAAACCCTTTGGGGCAGGGGACAGTTCTACTCTGTTCTGTAAGGTTGCTATGATTTAGAACAGACTCCATGGCAGTGAGTTTTTGGTGTAACCTCTATGAGTTTTGACTTACTGCCGATCAATGTTTACATCACAACACACAGCAACCTTTACCAACAAACTCCTTCAGCCACAACTACCCTGACACAGACACATATGCGTCACAGAGTGAAAGCTTACTTTTGTCCCCAAATAAAAGATCTGACCACCATAGCTACTGATGGACTGATAGCAAGCCTTCTCTCCAACCAAAGCCTGTAAAAAAAAAAAAAAAAATCAACAAAGTGAAAATTACATGCATTACAAATCTCATTAAGTTTTTAAAGAACGTCAATTATAGAGACAACATTTTAAGTCAGTCTCGTTTCATCCCATAAATGGGCGAAGAAAAGTTGTCAATCAAGTACCAGTCTGACAGTGGAAGTGGCAAAAAAAACGTAAGTGTAAAAAATAATTCTCTGCTTACACATGGTCTTTTTTATTTTTCAGAATAATGTGAAAAAAGGGAGAAACATGCCAAATTTTAAGTTAAAAGGAAAAACTGTTGCAACCTGCCCATTCTTAGATGACAGGTAGCCATTGCTTCTAGAAAAGAATAGGGTCAACTGAAAATGGCACTTCTAAAGGTTCTTTCAAATAAATATTCACATGTAACACAGAATAGCATTACCTGACAAAATAGAAAAGAAACTTATCCTCAGATAAATCTAGGTTATAAACTTTGGCCACTGATTAGGTTTAAACAAGTTTTAAACCCTGATATTTTACATTGCCACCCACAATATCTGAGAGTTTTAGTTTCTCCATACCTTTGCCAATACTTAATACTAGCTGTCTTTTTTATTACAGCCACTGTAGCATGAATCGGATTTATTGTGATTAAAGTTCCCATTTCCCTAATGACTACTAAAGGAAATCCTGCTGTGGTGCTGAAGGATCAGTAATGGACTACAAGGTCAGTTTGAACCACAAAGTCAACGGTTCAAACCCACCAGCAGCTCCTTGGAAACCCTACACAAGATTGCTAAGAGTCGGAACTTCCTCAATGACACTTTACAACAATAACAACAAATAATGGGAGTGTTGGTGTGGCATTATAGGATAAGCAATAGACTGTTAATCCCAGTGTTAGTAGTTCAAACCCAGCAGCTGCTCCTCAGAAACTCTATACAGGGTTGCTGAGTTGGAACCAACTCAATGGCACTTAACTGTAACACAAAAGCATTAACTAATGATGCTTAACATTTTTCATAGGTTTATTAGCCATTCATAGTATTTTCCTTGGACTCCTGGTGTGGTGCTGTAGGATCAGCACTGGACTGTAAACCACAATGGTACCAGTTCAAAGCCAGCAGCTGCTCCTTGGAAACCCTAAAAAGGGTTGCTATGAGTCAGAACAGACTTGAAGGCACTTAACAATAACAGCATAGAGTCATCAGGAATCAGAATTAACTTGACAGCAGTGGGCTTGATTTCAAGGGAAGAGTTTAGTTCCATTTTTGGACAAAAGCAGCAGGAATTATTGTTTTAGTTCACACTCCTGAATAGTGACAAACACACTCATTCCCACTTCAAGAAACACCTCAAGACACAAAAATATCTTCCAGAGTTCCTTACTTCTGTAACAACAAGACACCAAGTTTATCAAACACAATGCCATGACAATACTCTCCTTACCAGTGCCTGGCTAACATTTCCTCCAGTGGCTAATGATTTGAAATGGCTGCTATTATAGACCAGCTGAACTTCTGAGATTTCCACTGTTTCCAATTCCTCTTGAGTCTGGCGATCAATCACATGCAGCTTCTCCACGCTGTCCAAGAGCACAACTGTGCGTGAGTTTATCCACTGCAATTCAAGCACATAACAAAACAAAGTGAAGCCCAGCCCACATCACCATTCAGGACAAGAAGAAACCTTGGTCATTCGTTACATGACACTGAGGACCTTATCCATTTAATCATTTAAATGGCAACACAATCACAGCAAGAACTAGCCAGCAGCAGCCCAGAGGGCAGTAGGTACACACACAGCATTGAGTCCTGACAGTGTTAGAATGACACTCTCATCATGTAGAAGGCTAACTAAGAGCATTCATATTGAGTAGAAGTAACGAGTCTGTCGACACACTGAGAAGACTGTAACCAAGTGTCACTGAATTGTATATGCAGAAATTCTTGAATGGATACATGTTTTGCTCTGCTTATTTTCATCAAAAATAAACACTAAAAATGTTATCTTTACTAGATCTATTGGGGAGCACAGTGGCTCCATACGATAAGCACTGCAAACCACAAGGTCAACAGTTAGAGCCCACAACTGCTCCAAGGAAGAAAGACAAGGTTTTCTGCTCCCAATAAGATTTAAAGCCTTGGAAACCCTATACAGGGAACCAACTCGAAGGCAATTAACAGCAACAACAAAAATAGATATAATACAGAGTATACTGATTTATAAAAAAAAAAAAAAAAATTAAAGGTGCACTAACACAAATGGTTTAAATAAAATAATAAGCTTTGCATTAAATTAATTAAACAAAGGGCAAATCATACTTCATAAAACTAGTTGGTTAAAGATTCAGATAGCATTGAACCAATACATATGATAAAGTAAAAGCTATTTTAAAACTGGAGTCCTGGTGTGGTGCTGTGGGTTAATGCGCCAGACTGCAAAGCCACTTGAACTGCAAGGTCAGCAGTTCAAGCTCACCAGATGCTCCTTGGAAACCCTATACAGGGTTGAAATGGGTCAGAATCGACTAGACAGCACTTGACAACAACTTCAACAACAACATTTTAAAACTAAATATTTCCTTCAAAACCTCTATAAAAATTATGGAAGATTTCTTTGTTCTATTTTTAGTATCTTTCAAATTTTTTAGTAAGTATGTAAGTATAACTGTTTTGCTTTTTGGTTTTTTTGGGTTTTTTTTGAGTTCTGGTGTGGTGCTGTAGGATAAGCACAGGACTGCTTACTGCATGGTCAATGGTTCAAACCCACTAGTTGATCCCTGGAAATACTACA
Source organism: Chrysochloris asiatica (assembly GCF_000296735.1). Taxonomy (NCBI): domain Eukaryota; kingdom Metazoa; phylum Chordata; class Mammalia; order Afrosoricida; family Chrysochloridae; genus Chrysochloris; species Chrysochloris asiatica. The sequence goes on from NW_006408653.1 coordinate 3,231,881, forward strand.
CAAGGTCACTAAGAGTTGGAACCAACTGGATGGCACTTAACAACAATAACAGAAACACTGTAATTTTAAAAGAACTAATTTAATAATTAAAAATTCTTCTGAAGGATGTCATTTTGAAAAATTCCATAGGTTGCATATAAAATAAGATTTCTAATTTTCAAAATATTTCTGAAAAAAAAAATCTCAATCCCTCCCCCAACAAATAAATGAAATCTTACAATTTACTTGCTCAATTAAAATTCTAAAATACCCGGCCCCAAGTCATTGCCCTGTACTTCTCTCTCTGGTTTGTATGCTACTTTATGTGAATTATTTATTCCATGCTATCAAAGATCACCTACATGATAAAATATAGAAAAGACAACAAAACGAATAGTGAATCAACATTCTTTTAACACATGCTAAAGATCAACACAAAAAAAGATTGGCTTCTTTTTCCCTCCAAAAAATGATTTCATTTTTAAATAGAAAGCTAATACACAAATCTTTATGAGGAGTTCATATAAGGTCATCTTCTGACTACTGTACTTTGAAATATAAATTAACACTTAGTAAAGACATAGCATAGTGGTTACGAATAGGGCTGTGAACCGCAAGGTCAGAAGTTCGAAAATACCAGCTGTTCCACGGGAGAAAGAGGAGGCTTTATGCTCCCGTAAAGATTTACAGTCTGGGAGACCCTGTACAGGGTTGCTATGAGTTGGAACCAACTCCAGGGCACATAACAACAACAACAAAGTGGTGACGTGGTGGTGGTGACGGTTATGGTGGCAGTCAGTTCCGACTCACAGTGACCCTGTAGAGTTTCTGAGGCTGTAAATCTTTACAGGCAACAAAAGCCTCATCTTTCCCCCTGCAGATCAGCTGACAGTTTCGAACTACTGACTTTAAGGTTAGCAACCCGATTTGTAACCCGATTTGTACCCACTACACTACCAGAGACATGTAAAACTTTAATCAGTGCTTTCAGAACTCAATGGGTTAAAAGGGAGTGAATGACAAAATGAAGAACATTAATAAAGGACTAGTGGGAAAAACGACCAAAATGGTTATCAGAAGAGTCTCTGAAACTTGCTCTCCACTGTAGTGATGCTAAAGCAAATGGAAGAAATGATGAAGTATAAGACCGGAACATGAAATTTCCAAGGACAGCTAAAGCAGACAAAGTCAAATATTATAATAAAATGTACAAAAGATCTGGAGTTAGAAAACCAAAAGGGAAGAACACGTCCAGCATGTCTCAAGCTGGAAAAATTTGAAAAAAATCAAGCCTTGATTTGTAATGCTGAAGGATACTTTTGGGATAATATTGGATGATGCAGAAAGCATCAAAAGAAATTGGAAGGAATGGGGAAAAAAGGGGAAACAATGTTAAGATGTTTGGCTGTCTTATGAATCTTGGTTTTCCTTGCATTATATTATAAAATAGACACTAGAGGGGGAGAGAAAGGAATAGCCAGAAATATCACCATAGAAAACTTGTAAGTCCGTCTTCTGCCTATAACTGATTGGAATACCTAAAATGGGGCTACAACGTGCCCAGTGAAGGAGACTTCCTGCAGAGCCTCTGCATTACATAAGACTATAGGTGGAATCATGAACAGCCTCCAGAATCTTCAGAGGTGGGAAATTTCCACTTGAAAGGAAAAATACAAAACAATACAGGCAGACTAACTGATTACTACAAGAACAAGCAAGTTGCTTACCCAGGAGACATCAAGACAAGTCGTCGGGTCCCCTCAGAGCAAACCCCCTTCCAAGACTAAGACTTAATGGGAATACACGCTCTGATTGGTGACTATGTTCATCACCGATAAGGGAAGTAAAAGAAAAACAGCAATGAAGCTGCAAGCTAATCCCTACCACATTCAACAGACTCCTGTGAACCCAGGTGGAGAAATGGTTGGCCAGCAGTGTGGCAAGACTTGGGGACTCTTCAGCCCAGAGTCAGTGGCATAGCCACAGAGGACTAGAGTGGAGAGTGAAGCATCCAGCTGATAAGAAGAGAGGACATATGCACAAGAACACCCACGCTTGCAGATAATACCCATCTGACCTGGCTTCAATGACTGGATAATCAGCTCAACTAGAAAAAGAAGAGGAAAAAAAGAGTAATCTGATACATTTTGATAAACTTGACCTACACCCTACACCTATGGATGCAGTAGCTCAAAATAGAGAACAAATCTTTACAGCAAGGATCATTCCCACCCCTTCCATACATAAAGTAGACAGGGATGGGTAACTTGGACATTGGCTACCCAAAGTGAGGGGCTAAAAAGGCAAGAAGTGATTGGCTTACAAGCTTTCAAAAGGAAACCTAGATCCAGAGGGTGTAGAGGAAGGTAGAATCTCTACTGAGTAGTATCCAATCTGTCTAGGCGGGGCTGATGAAAGGAAATGCGGATAGGTTTCTTGTGATACAACAGTGAATAATTGTTATCCGGACTGATAGTGAGGGTTGGAAATGTAAAGGTAGATGTTTTGTAGCAAGGAGGGGATCTAGGAAAGGAGGTCCCTGGGATCATCAAGGGAGAAGAGCGGAGAGTGGGACCCTACCCAGAGAAGCAGTGATGCCTGAGATGGAGGCAGATATGATGACATGGAGAGATGGAGCAGCTGGGGACTTTAGACACAGAGAGGGAGAGGGGCTGTGTGCTGATGACTGGGGGGCAGGCTTGTAGGGTATACCCTTTGGTTGGCTGATGATGCATGGAGGGGATTGTAACCATGGCAATGAAACGATATATGATAGGATGAATGTAAAACTAATGTTTTCCAATGTAAACTATCACATAATTCGCAATAAAACATAAAAAAAAAAAAAGAAAGAAATTGGAAGGAATACACAGAGACACTGTACCAAAAAGAAATGGTCAATGTTCAATCATTTCAAGAGAGAGCAGATGATCAAGAGCTAATGGCACTAGACACCTGTCAACCTGGAGATGAGAGAGAGAAGAGGAAGGGCTGGTTGGTCCAAAGTATGGTGAGCCTTGGGGACTCCTAAGCCCATGGACAAGGACATAGCCATGGAGGGCTAGAGCTGAGAGTGAAGCGTCCAGCTGATATGGAGGGGAGATGCACAAGAACGTCCAAACTTGCAGATAATACCCATTTGACCAAGCTTTGATAGCTTGATGATCACAACTCAACTAGAGGAAGATTTTTAAAAAGGTATTTTTATAAAGGAAGCAAGTGTAAATTGCTACAATTTGATGAATGTGACCTATACTTACGGATGTAGTAGCTCAAAATACCAACTGAGAGGGAAGGAGTCTTCACATCAAGTTATTAGTCCTATCCCATCTGTATACAAGGTTGATAGGGATGGGCAAGTTAGACATTGGCTACCTAAAATGGCAGTGGAGGCAGGGGAGCCATAAAGGCACAAAGTGACTGGCTTACAAGTTTTCAAGATAGAGTTTAGTTTCAGAGTGTGTGGGGAAAGGTAAAAGCCCCACTGAATAGTTTCACCTTGTCTAGACAGGTCTGGTGAAAGGAGATAGGGATAAGATTCTTATGAGTCAATAGTGAATAGCTGTTATCATGACTAATTGTGATTCTCACAACTGTAGAGGTAGACGTTTTATAACAAAAAGGGGAGAGCAGTTAATCTTACATTCCAGGAACAGAGTACTCTAGGACCATCAAGGAAGAAGAGCACGAGCAGAATGTGGGACCCTATCCAAAGAAGGGATGAAAGCAAAGATGATGACATGGAGAGAGAGAGCAGCTGAGGATTCCAGACTCATGGAAAGAGAAAGGCTGTGGGTGGGTGGCCAGGAGGCAGGTTTGCAGAATGTGCCCTTTGGTTGTTTAAATGATTATATATTCCTGGCTGTTTTTGTGTACATTAAAAAACAAACAAACAAAAAACCAGATGGAATAGAAGCAAATAATGTTGAATGATGATGCATGGAGGGGACTGTAATCAATGCAATGAAATGAAATATGATGACTGTTAAACTGATGTTCTTCCATGTAAACTATCACTTGTAACAACAAAAACTTAAAAAAAAAAAAAAAAAGCTAATGGCACTGAAAGAATAAATAAAATGTGCATTGAAGGCACTGGCAAAGAACAAGGCTCCAGGAATTGATGGAATACAAACTGAAATCTTTCAACAAGCTGATGCAGCACTGTAGGCACTCCCTCATCTATGCTAAGGAATTTAGCCAACTGATTGGAAGAGCTCCTTATTTGTGCCCATTCCAAAGAGAGGTGACCCAACGGAACGTAGAAATCATCGGACAGTATCATTAATATCACATTCAAGTAAAATTTTACTAAAGACAACTTAAAAACAACTGCAACAGTACATTGACAGGGAACTGCCAGAGAGGTTCAAGGCAGATACAGACGAGGACGTTGAATGAGAGGTATCACTGCTGAAGTCAAATGGATCTTGAGTGAAAGCAGAAAATACCAGAAAGACGTTTACTTGTGCTTTACTGACTATGCAAAGGCTTTCAATTATATGGATCATGACAAGCTACTGACAACACTGCAGAGAATGTGTATTTCAGAACACTTAATTATGCTCATAATGAACCTGTAAATATAACAAGAGGCAGTTGTTTGAACAGAACAAGGGTATATCAAATAGTTTAAAATCAGAAAAGGTGTGCACCACGGTGGGAGTCTTTCACCATATTATTATGCAATCTGAATGCTAAGCGAATAATCCAAGAAACTGGATTATATGAAGAAAAGCATGGCATTAAGCACTGGAGGAAGACTCATTAACAATCTGCGATATGCAGATGATACAATCTTGCTTGCTCAAAGTGAAGAGGACTTACTGATCAAGATAAAGATCACAGCCTTCAGTATGGGTTGTACCTCAATGTAGAGAAATCAAAAATCCTCACCACTAGACCAATAAACAACATCCAAATAAATGGAGAAAAGATTGTAATGGTCAAAGACTTCATTTTGCTCACATCAACCATCAACATTAATGGAAACAGCAGTCAAGAAATCAAGTGACATATTGCATTAGGTAAGATGTAGAAGAACTAATGCATTTGAGTTAGGGTGTTGGCGAAGAATATTAAAGGTACCATGGACTGCCAGAAAAACAAACTAATTTGTGTGGGAGGAAGTACAACCAGAATGCTCCTTAGAAGCCAAAATGGCTAAACTTTGTCTCTCATACTTCACACATATTATCAGGAGGGACTAGTCCTTGGAAAAGGACACATAATGCTTGGTTAAGTGGAAGGACAGTGAAAAAGAGGGAGACTCCCAGTGAGATGGATTGACTCAGTGACAGCAACAATGGGCTTAAGCATAGCAGCAATTATAAGGATAGCGCAGGACTGGGTGGTGTTTTGTTCTGTTGTAGACAGGATCACTATGGGTCACGGCACCATTTTGATGGCACCTAACACCACCACCAATTATTCCTGAAGTGGCTGTGGCTGCGGCTGCGGCTGTTAGTTGTTGTTGAGTTGATTCATGGTGACCCCATGTTTACAGAGTAGAATTGCTCCATAGGGTTTCCAAGGCTAGGACCTTTCAGGAGTAGAACACCAGCCCTTTATTCTGTGGTGCTTCTGGGTGAGTTCAAACCACTAGCCTTTTGGCTAGTTGTTGTTGTTAAGTACCACTGAGTCAGTTGTAAACTCACAGCATCCTTGTCTAGAGTTTCCAAGGAGCTGCTGATAGGTTTGAACTGCCAAGCTTGTTGTTAGCAGTCCAGTGCTGGTCCTACAGCACCACACCAGGAGTCAATAACTTAACTGTCTGTACCACCTAGGGTTAGACCTTTATAAATGCAAGTCAGAATTAACTTAATGACAAAGGCTCTTCATATTTATGCATATATAAAATGCCTCGATATATCAATCTGCTAAAACCATTAACGACAGAGACCTAGACACATTTCAATTATAGTCCTCAAAACTGAACTGACTCAAGAGCACTTAGCAACAACAATATCTTCAAAACTAACATGAAAAAACTAAAATTTGATACTAAAAGAAATCGTCTTTTTCAAACCAAGAAGGCATTCAGGACTGATATGCACAATAAAGAGAAAACTCTTTGCAAAGTTTTAAGTAACAAATAAAGAATAGGTTATATGTGCTCCTGAAACAATTAAGATAAACTCAGAAATATACAAAAAATAATAATAATAATAAAGCAAGGCAATGATCCTAAAGAGATCCACCAGAATTTTTCTGGCCCCCAGATCTCCTTTGATCTAACCAGGACATTGAAAGCCGAGAGGCAGTAAGTATGTGGACTTACACCAAACTCAGCCTTGAATCAGTATACACAGGACTTCATATCTGTCCATATTTTATATGATCCTAAATGTCACAGTTCATGGCAAAAACCCTGCTAGTTTCAACTTATGAGTCAAAACAACAGCATAAAAACAAAAGAAGAGCTTTACTTTGAATAATACTCACAGTAAAGTTGATAAGGTCATAATACAGGTGAAGATGCTTTTGCTTAGTAACATGTATTGCTCCAGATTCATCTCGCTTAACCTTGATAATGAGATTTAAAAAAGAAAAAAAAAAAATCTAAATATCAACTATTATTTGAGAGACTTTAAATATTTAATTATGTTCCACTTACAAAATGTTTCCCATCCAGAATGTGGATAAGCCAATACACTGATAACTAAGGAAAATATTATACAAATGAAAAAAGTCATTCACACCATTATTTGTACCCAAAGCCAAAGCACTGGTTATCAATCTAGCTGTCAGTATTAGCAAAGGCTATGGCATAATTTTCACTCTGTCATAATTCCAACAACCAGATTTTATTATGTGAATAACTACTTTGCTAGAATTAAAGCATAAAATGGAATTGGTGTCAGGGTGTGATAAAGTCAAACAAAAGTTCATTAATAGATAAAGAAGAAGGTGCAATGATGAAATTAAGACTTTTCTGAATTATGAGAAAAGAACCCAAAGTCATCCAAAACAATGTTGAATACCAATATTCTTCCTTTAAGTCCCAATTCTTCTTTGCCTTATGGTCCACATTTGCAGTATTTTGGTTTTGCCTGATACCTTATCACAAAATGAAGACCACTTAGTGTGGGCCCTTCCTCTACTTTCATTTCATTGTATCACTTGCCCATCAGAAAAGATGTTCTGGTAAAATGAGCATGGAACCTAGAAGCCTGTATTCATCCTCCACTACCCATAGTTGTGTGACCAATGGCAAATAACTTTGTTTTTCACTAGTAAAATGAAAATAAGACAGCACCAAGTTGTTCTGTATGTTGCAATTGCTGAAAGTGTTTTATAAACTGAAAAGATCAATGCCAACTTTACCTAGTCTCCTAAAATTTCCTAAGGCTCTTAGAAAAGAAAATGATTTCTTTTGTGTGGAGCTGTGGGTTAACATGCTAGACTGCACCAGCAGCTCCTAGGAAAGCTTATACAAGGTCACTGAGTGTACTGACTCCATGGCATTTAACAACAACAACAACATACCCTAAATTCCATCTTCTTCCACCATTGTTTAGTAGTACTCCTCCCTGACTATCAGAGTAATTCCTTAAAAACCTTTTTCTACTCACTATGCAATACGATTGCCCAGCTTAAGAACAAAACAAAAACAAAGTAAAACTTACCCGATTTACTTTTTTTTGACTACTATTTTATTCCTCCCTCTTGCAATCAAGCATGGTTGTGTGTGTTTGGTCTTCTAGATACCCATTTCTTTAGCAAGGCTCTAAAATCTAGCTTCTACCCCCATTCCATTGACAATTAGTCCTCTGAAAAGTCTCTAATGAACTATTTCTTGCTACATCCAGGGGTCTTCTCTTCAGTCCTCCTCTTCTCGGACCTGCCTTTGATAGTGGTATCATCCTGGAATTGGTACTGTCCCAAAGTCACACTGCTCTAGTTCCCGTCGTACCTTTTTATTATGCCTTTACAGGAACTGCTTTTCCTATTTCATTTTCTTTTTCCTTCTCTTATGTGACTGTCCCCCAATGCTATGTATGCTTTAGCATTTGATTTTCACAGCCTTGACCACCTTTTATATTACTGGTTATATTTTCACTGTACCTCGGAATTCTCTCTGGATACATCTCTTGATATAAAACTTGAAAGTCCCATCTTCACTCCCAAGTCAACACATTCAAATTTCAACACATCCAAATATTTTCTCCCAAAACAACCTTTCCTTTGAACAGCTCAAGCCTCTAACATGCCGTCAGAAATGGGATGCTCCTTTCATTTTCTTTTGGTTTCTTGATCCAATATGATGAGAAGTCTTGTCTTTCTTCACGATTCCATCCCTTCATAGCTCTCACTGCAACTAACCACCTGTCTAAACACCTTATACCTGTTTTAAATTAAGAGCAAAATTTTCCATTTCCCTCCCCTAACTCCTATAAACTATTCTTTTTACTAATTCTAGTCTGATTTTCCTAAAATATCACTGTGATCACATCTTTAATCATATGTTGTTGTTAAGTGCTATCCAGTCAGTTCTGACCCATAGCAATGCTGTATAGGGTTTCCGAGGAGCAGCTGGTGAGCTTGAACCACCAACCTTGCAGTTCAAACAGCTTTGCAGTCTGGCGCATTAACCCACAGTGCCACACCAGGACTCCAGTTAAGTATATAAGAACCTGTAATAGTTCCCCATCCGCAATCTAGACCAACACTTCCATAATCTAGATCTAGGATCAGTAATGGTTTTCCATACAAGGCCACATAACAAACATTTTACGCTGCAGACCATAATCTTTGTTACTACTCTTCAACTCTGCCAGTAGAACACAAACACCTCCACAAATAAAACACAAATAAATGGTTATGACTGTGTTTCAAAAACATTTTATTTCTAAAACCTGAAAGACACCTTTGGCCTGTAGACTATACTGTACCTATTTCTGATCCTCACATGCTCAACTTTATTTCTTACCATAGGTTTTTCCTTACTATTAATTCTATAAACATTGATGAAGCATCTACAGGCATGTCCAGTGGCTGGAAATATAAAGGTGCTTCAAAAAAATTCATGAAAAATGGAATGAAAAGATCATGGAATTTTCCCACAAACTTCGTGAAGCCCCCTCACATAGCAGTAGAGGTGGTCCCTGCACTCATAGAACCTTCAGCCTAGTGAGAAACAGAAATATTAGACAAGTCATTTAAAAAGTTGCTGAATGCTATCTAAACAAAAGTTCTTACTGGCATCTATAGGAGGAAACCCGAACCAAGTTTAGGAGGTCCGGGAAGGCAATGTTAATGATGAGCTAGCATAAAGTGGATGGCAATGCCTGATTTTCCTGGAAGAGTCAGGGCTATCTATATTTAAAGCACTGAGGCCAGACTAGTTAGGAGTCTTCAGCAGAGTCCAGGAAGAAAACATGCATAACTTAGAGGAGGAACACAGTACGAAGGAGAAAAAAAGTGATCAAATCAAGAGATGGTGGAGGGGGAGTCCACAGGACTTGGTGACAGACACAAATGGAAAGGGGAAACCCAGAGGCAATTCCGAGGGTTCTGGATTGAGAAAGGAGGTGGAAAGTGGTGCAGACACTTTACTGAGCCAGAAAACCTCAGAAGACACTACACAGGGACATTCTTCCCTCAATAGCTTCAGCCCATATTGTTTCTCCAACAGGCCTGCCCACCGTGACTTCCAGGTAACCTTCATAAAAATCGCCCATGACCTCTATTGTTGCTGTTGTTATGTGCCGTGGAATCGGTTCCGACTCACAGCGACCCTGTAGAGGGTTTCCGAAGCTGTAAATCTTTACGGGAGCAGAAAGCCTCATCTTTTTCCAGCAGAATAGCTGGTAGTTTTGAACAGTTGACTGTGAGATTAGCAGCCCGATTCGTAACCACTACGCTACCAGAGCTCCTTCCATGACCTCTATGTTGTTAAGTGCCGTCGAGTCGGTTCCGACCCTATATAGCCCATACTAATCTCTGTACTCCGAACACACATCACCTTTTTATTTTTATCACACAGTTAAATCCTTAACTGTTCTCTCTACTAGCAGTGTTGAGTGTACTGGTTTGTCTTTCAAAGCTGTGGGAAAGTAGTTGTTTTATACTACCTACTACAGCCTCTTGTAAGGAGCTCTGGTAGCGTAGTGGTTACAAATTGGGCTTCTAACCTCAGGGCCAGCAGTTCAAAACTACCAGCTGTTCCACTGGAGAAAGATGAGGCTATCTGCTCCTGTAAAGATATACAGCCTCGGAAACTTTGTACAGGGTCGCTATGAGTTAGAACCGACTCCACAGCACATAACAACATACAC
>NW_006408653.1:3242239-3250856 GCF_000296735.1 Chrysochloris asiatica
TTCTAAAATACTAAGGGATTTTTCCTATTTACTGCATTTATTACTTAATGATTCTCTCCTCCAAGAAGATATAAGTTTCATGAGAAAGATATTATATCTATTCTAAGTACCATGCTTGGGACATGGTTGTTATTGATGTGAAGTGCTGTCGAGTTGGTTCCAACCCATAGCGACCCTGTATAGGGTTTCCGAGGAACAGATGGTGAGCTTGAATTGATGACCTTGCAGTTCAAATGGCTTTGCAGTCTGGTGCATTAACCCACAGCACCACACCAGGACTCACTCACTCACACACTCTCACACTCTGACACACATTCTCTCTATATATCTATCTATATGTGTGTGTGTGTGCGCGTGTGTGTATATATGTATATACATATATACACACGTGCACACACACACACTGGTAAGTGTTAATACAGATACACATACATTCGTATGTTTATGCATACACATTGTTGTTGTTACATGCCACTGACTCAACTCTGACTCACAGCAACACATACACTATTAATTTGTTAGCAAAGGAGATGGGAATAAGAAATAAACCATGAAGGAATGAAGGGGCATGGAGCTGAAGGTCATTAGTAGCTTTCCATATTAACCATTAAAGTCTGAAATAAAAATGAAGTTACTCATTCCCCAAAGGATAATTACGGTAGTGTGTCTCTTTTACACAATATTTAATTGCTGGTAAGTCAGAAGTTGTTTTTTTTTTTCATAATAAAGGACTTTACAACTGATCTAGTATCACATTAGATCTTACCAATAGGAAGTGAACCACATCTCCTCTGCAGAAGGCAAGAATGGGATTCACATAGTTATGCACTGCCACAAAGTGCCAGGCCAGCAACGGAACACTAGAAGGATCCAGCTAAGTGAGGAGGCAAAAACAAACAAAAAATATATCACAGTCAACAGAGCTAAGGACAAAAAACAAAAGTCTAGTTAAAAACAGACTCTAACTAGTGTTCCTTGACACAGCATCTTTCGATTTCTCATTAAGATTCCATGGACATAGACTGACCCGTGGTTTCATCAGAAGGAACTTTCTATGTTGATGCCAATGTTCTCTATCTTGGTAGAGGTTTAAGTTACACAAATCATATGCACTTGTCAATTTCAGCAAATGTACACTCAAGATTTGTATACTGCATTGTACATAAATTTAACACCAAAAGCAAAACCTAAAATATTGAATTCTAGCTAGTGATAGGCATGCTGAATATTCAGAGGAAAGAATGGTGATCCCAGCAATTAATTCTGAAATGCATCAAAAAATAAAATAGTTTGTTGGGTGGATAGAGATGGGTACATTACTACACACCCACACCTCACTTATTAACATGATTAGTTTCCAAAGACTAGGTTGCTACGTGAATGTTGGCATTATGTGAAAATGGAGGGCGAGATCTTACACACCCAGCATCACTGAAGGCTCTAAGTTCAGTTTGGCTCATTTTGAGATGTCCTTAAACTCACATACAATTCTTCCAAACACCTTCTCTGATGCTTCTTTCTAGCCTCCTTTCCCACTCAACAGCTATTTTGAGCTTTGGGGCTTCACAGGTTGCACAGGAGCTAGGAACACAGAACAGGCATCCTCTGGCTGGGTACTGTGTTTCTGCCCAGAGGCTGTGGCCATGGAGAAGGTTAGCTCCTCAAGGCAACTGGAGAGGCAACCCCACCAGCACTAAGGAGCAGAGGACATGGGGCAGCACGGCCCAGCTTCCTGAAGGCTCTAGGGAGAGAAGGCACCACAGCTATGGCCACTATGCCCACTGCCCCTTTAAAGCACAAAATAGTTGGTAGAATTTTTACTATTGTCTCAAAAGTGAAATGCCAGATAACGAGATAGTCATTAAGTGAGGAGTAGGTGCTTGTGTATTAAACAAAATACGGTACAGTGTTAATGGTAGAATTTAGACAGTGGATAAAAATATTCAATGAAATTCAACTTTGCTTTTTGTTTGAAAATGTTCATAAGAAAACACTGGAAAATACACAACAAAAACATACTAAGGTGCAAGCAAATGCTACCATGATAAACCTCAAGTAGTTAATGAAGCTGACCCAAGAAATGTTATTGGCAATCTAAGCCATGTTGCCATCTGCAACATCAGGCCCACTTTTCCTAGAGCTCAAAGAACACAAAAGCAGAGTGATCTCCTCTGTGTGGATTGTTCTCTGAACTTGGCTGAGTTCTGTACCTCATCATTCTCCACCTCTATCCCATCAGTACCTCTGTATGCAATGGAACAACAAGCAAGCATAAAAAAAGGGGGAAACTCGGCTGTACATGACACATCTTGGGAAGTATCAGGTTCCAATATAAAGGGATCAGAGTAGCAATGAATGCTGGTATTAGAGCATGGATTCTGTCAGTAGTTAGTGTCAACACAGCAAACAGTGAGTACAATCCTACTTCAGTGCAGCAGCCACACAAAACAAATATCTTCCAAACACTGGAAACTGGGGCTAGCAATCAATGTATCCACTTATCCTCCAACTTTACATCTGATAAGAGATTTCACTGCACTCAAATGGGCAATAAATGAGGATAGGACAATCCATGCATGAAATTAGGTATGATCACACAGCACCAGAACAGCAATACACAGAGACAATCAAACCGAGGTCAAAAACAAAAGCCAGTTCTCTATGGTGTTTACAAGAGGAAAACTTCAAGTGATAAAGTACAACCCTCATAATCCCTAGGGCCTGACTCTCATCACCAGTTTATGCTTCCTTGTTCACTTCAGGTTAAGTCCAGACAACGATATCTGAAGACTGACAATTCTACCTTGTTTTCTGACATTCACTAATTTTCGATCAATCACTGAACTTGCCACTTAAAGTCATTTTGCCAAGTTCTTCCTTCCCCTCCCTTTTACCAATAAGACAAGCTTACTCACCCGTCCATATGGAAAAGTCATCCACACTTTCAAGGACGGTTTCAATCCAATGACCAGGATCTACAGGAGAATACATTATATAACCCCGTCAGTTGCAAATTTTTGGTATTCAATGTCTCCTAAAAGCTATGAGCTTCATCCTCTAAATACACCTGCCTTTGTTAGGGATGCCATGGCCAATAATGAAAACTGGGTGATGGGGTGATCTTTCAACTCCGGCTTAGAATGCAGAGGCTCGATACAGCAAACTTCACCTTTAGAACCACTGAACAGGCATCTGGATTCACATGTTCTCACTCCCATCACTCTCCTGAAAGTATAACCAAAATCATTTCAGGATCAATTGAGCAATGATCCAAAGTATTATCATCCCTAGATTAGAATACTATAATATAATCTCATAACTCCTATTCTTGTCCCCAACAATCCAAACTCCACATGACAGTAGCATGACCCTTAGAATATGTAAGATGTATATCACTCTTCTACTAAAAACATTCCAATGACTTGCCATTGTGTGTAGCATTACATCGAGATTCCACCATGCATTTAAAGGTCCATATGCTCTGACACCTGCCTTCCTTCTCTCCTACTACCACTGTTCCAGACAAAATTCTGCCCTTGCCACACTTGCCTCCTTTCTGCCAGGTCAGGAGGTCAGGTTTATGCCCAATTCAAAGCTTTAGTGCTTGGATGTCTCCCTGCCTGTAAACTCCACCCACCAGATCTTTGACTTGCTCATCATTCATATCTTTGATCAAATGACACCTCCTAAGAGAGCCTTCCTGAACTATGCTTAAGTGCACTCTAGCATAATGACCAGTTTACAGCACTCATAACTATCTCAAGTTATTTCATTCGTGTGATTTATTATTGATTGTCTCCACACCCTCAACCCAAACAGAATGTAAGTTCTATTAGAGTGGGAACCTTGTCTGTCTGGTTCACAGACTTTAATGTCTAGAAAATGTCTGCATACAGATGTTCAATGAATATTAACTGAATAAAAGAACAGACTTTCAAGCAACACTTTGTGTTCAGCAGCATTAGAAGCTATGACAAATACAAGAAACAAAGATATTCCTTATACTTGAAGATATTCCACATCAAATTTTATCTTCTACATTTTAAAAACAAACTCTTGTATCTAGACACTCTTTGCTCTCATTTAAAAAGTCATAGGATAATCTCAAGGGAATAAAATCCTTTTCACACTTGATTGTTATGGTTAGAATCAACTGAACCTGTGATCTGAACCAAAATTAGTGAGCTACTATGGAATAGTGGTTCCCAAACCTAGCAACTCATCAAAATTCCCTAAAAGGAGGACTCCACAATCTCCACTGAAACCCATTAAGACAATTTCTGGGGGCCAAAACTGGAACACTACATGTTCTATGAGTCTCTCCAAATAACTGTGATATCCAACCATAATAAATAACATGACTTTTCCAGATCTCTTCATGTTCAATTTCAAATCATTAAGCCAAAGTTAGTCTTTCCATTTTTCAGCAAATGTCTATTAAGTCTCTTACTTAAATGTCAGTTCAAACACAGAGCCTCCGCTGTCGTTGCAAATTGCAAGTGTTGGGTCATCTGTAAACTAAGCACAGAAGAAATTTATTTTGTCAATTTTCAAATAACGAGACAAACGTTAGAAGGTAAGGAAAAATTGTAAAGATTTTTTAAATTTTACAAAGTCCACATTTAATAGCATTTGAAATAACCTCAACTCTACTCAGCTCATCACTTTAAACATACAAACTTACCCTTAACAGAAAAAATTGAGACTGTCAAAAAGCCAAACTACCTTTCATCAAAATGAAAAACAAAAAAACAAGTCCTAATGTTCTCTCACATTAACTTTCCAACTTGCTATTAAACTGAATAGGGCATATTAACTTCAGATACTTGTATTTCCAGTTGCCTAGTTATTGTTAGGAGTCCTGGTGTAGCACTGTGGTTAATGCACTGGACTGCAAAGTCAGTTTGAACTGCAAAGTCAGCAGTTCAAGCTTACCAGCCGCTCTTTGGAAAACCTATACAGAGTCACTATGAGTTGGAACCAACTCAACAGCACTTAGCAAGAACAACAACAACAAAGTTTTTGTTAATGTTTTTTAACTTTTTATTATGTACTGAATGAAGGCTTATAGAGCCATACAGTTGCTTCATTTTTTAAAAAGCAACTCAGTCAGAGCTGGCTCAATAACACTTAACAACAACCACCACCACCATCTTTGGTTAGCAGTTGAGTGATTAACCAGTACTCCACTGAGAGCTACTTACTAGCCACATGTTGTTTTTGCTAAGTGCTGTGGGGTTGGTTTGACTCATGGAGAGCCTATATGAGATTTCCAGGGAAAGGCTGGTTGGGTTTAAATACTGACCCTGTTTGAAATCCACTACTTATCCTGCAAAGCCACACCAGGACTCCACACTAGCTATATTATTGTTGTTGTTAACTTCCTTTGAGTCAATGCCGACTCATAGCAACCCCATACAGGGTTTCCAAGGAGCATCACATGGGTTTGAATCAAAACCTGTGGTTTCAAGTCCAGTACTGATCCTACAGCACCACACCAGGAGTCCAATACATACTGATTTGCTAACCTTCACTGTTCAAGTGGTTCGAAAATGTAGTTATCTTTTTAAAATTTATGACGTACAAAGAAAAAGTTGAGCTGCAGTTTAAAAAAAAAAAAAAAAAAGGAACACATATGTGCAGTGGTGAAGCACTTGGCTATTAGCTGAAAGGTCAGCAGTTCAAACCCACCCAGCTACTCTGCAAGAGAAAGACTTGGCAATCTGCTCCAGTAAAGATGACAGCCTAGAAAAACTTTCAGAACAGTTCTGCTCTGTCCTATAGAATCACTATAAATAGGAATTGACTTAACAGCACACAACAACAGGGTTGAAGAATAAAACCACAGTGGTTCTGTAGGATAAGCACTGGACTGCAAACCACAGGCTGGTGGTTCAAGCCCACCAGTGACTCCATGGGAAAAAGATGAAGGTTTCTGCTCCCACTAAGATTTACAGTCTCTGAAAACCTAGATAGGGTCCATATGAGTCGGAACTGATTCAACAGCACTTCATAACAACAAACATATTTAGTATTTTATGGAAAATAAATTTACCTAAATATGTTTTCTGAATAAATTAGTGGAATTAATTTTTTTTTAAATTCTACTCATTTATTTAAAATTTTACCTAGTTCACAATAAACAGTTAAAAAAACAGTAACAACACCTTGTTGCTATTGTTGTTAGGTACCGTCAAGTCCGTTCCAACTCATAGCGACTCTAAATAGGGCTTCCAAGGAGCAGCTGTGTTCCAAACTGACCTTGCGGTTCAGTGCTTTGTCCCACAGCACCACACCAACAACTAGGCAACTGGAAATTCAAGTATCTGAAGTTAATAGCAAGTAAAAACTTAATGTGAGAGAACTTTACAACTTACATGAATCATTAAGTTTTTGTTTTCATTTTCCATCTTGATGAAAGGTAGTTTGGTTTTTTGAAAGTCTCAGTTTTTTCTACTAAGGATGAATTTGTATGTTTACAGCAATGAGCTGAACAGAGTACACATTACTTCAAATTTTAGGAGATTTTAAATTTAAGAAATTAAACTAATTTAGCTCTTTATACCGTTAGCTACTGTGAGTTGGCTCCAACTCATGGTGGTCTTCTATTATCACTGAACGAAATGACGCCTGGATCAGCACCATCCTCATAACTGGTGGTATGTCTGAGTCCTTGTTGTAGCCACTGTGTGCCTTCCAACCTCAGGGGCTTATTTTCCAGCACTACAGGATAAGCACTGCACTGAGAACCACAAGGTCAACGATTCAAACCCACCAGCTGCTCCTCAGAAACCCTATATAGGGATGCTGTGAGTCGGAATTGACTTGACAGCATTTAACAACAGCATTAAACAATAATCTGTTGTGATCCATAAGGTTTACAGTGGCTAAAACCTGGCAGCAGGTTGCCAGGCCTTTCTTCCTATTCTTAGTCTGGAAGTTCCTCTGCAACATGGGTCCCATGGGTGAGCCTGCTGGTATTTTAAATACCAGTAGCACAGTTTTCAGCATCATAGCAACACACAAGCCACCATGGGATGAGAAATTTGAGAGATGGGTAGTGTACTTTTAATATAACTCTCCCAAAAATGCATTGCCTCCTTGATCTTATAAGAGCATGCTGTTTTAGCAGTGTGCCAACAAGTTGGTTCCAAACTCCCTGTATGGTGTTTCCAAGATTTAACCAGTGGGTTTGAACTGAGAACCTTGCGGTTAGAGATCCAGTGCTTATCCTATACATTATCCTACCAGGACTTCTTAAGAGTATACTTCAGTTATTGTAGCTTAATCTGGAAGACTCCAAATAATAAACAATATCCACGATCGCAGACAGTCGTTAAGGTCATGAAGAATGGTAAATGTGAATGTTGCAGGATATAAAATTGCTTCACTTAAATTCTTACTAAAACATCATTCACAGTGATTAGCCTTCCTAACCCCAAATGTTGGTGAAACATCGTATACAGCATGTCTTTATGCTTTTAATCAGGAATGGTTGAGAGACAAGAGGTCTCCTCTGCCCCACAGACAGGCATTGCAAAGAACTCCAACACTTTACTCTTGAAGCCTAGATGAGCAGTTGCAAAATGGGAAGCATGCTTCCTCAAGGCACATCAAGCGGTCCATAGGAATGTAAGAGACATTACAGAATTTGTATTTCTACTCATTAATTTTTCATTTATTTCGTATGCACTTTATAATGTACTTAAACACTGATATAAGAGTATATGTAGAGTAATAAATGTATAGTTGATTCTCAGTACTCATAGTAGTGATGTTCTGTAAAGTTCCCATGAACACTACATTAATAACTTCTGAACCAGCCTCAGCAGGGAATTTTTTTTAACCATTCTGCTCATATGCATATCTGCAAATGACCACAAAAGCACAGTGAGTATGAGAGGAATTTAAAAAATCATGGAAAGAAAGGAACTAGAAGATCATGGCATTTTTCCATTAACTTTTTGAAGTCCCTTCGTATTTTTATTCAGTTGGCAAATCTGTGAATGTGGAATTCATAAATGGCGAATGGAATGAGCACATAATAAAGATGAAACCCAAATTTAAACTGACAGGATGTGGTGTTAAAAGTCTTGAGGACATAAAGGAATTTGTTAAAGAAAACAAGTGTAAACTGCTCCAATATGATAAACTTGACCTGTACTTATGGATGTAGTAGCTCAAAATACCAACTGAGAGGGAAGGAATCTTTACATCAAGGATCAAGCCTATCCCCTCTGTACACAGGGTTGATAGGGATGGGCAACTTAGATATTAACTACCTAAAGTGGTGGGGGTCTATAAATGCATGAAGTGGCTAGCTTACAAATTTTCAAGAGGGAGTTTAGTTTCAGAGAGTGTGGAGGAAGGTAGAATCCCTAATGAATAGTTTTCATCTTATGTAGACGGGTCTGGTGAAAGGAGATGGGGATAAGATTCTTAAGATTCAATAATGAGTAACTGTTATCATGACTAACTGCGACTGTAACTATAAAGGTAGAAAATCTGTAACAAAAAGGGAGAGTAGTTAACCTTACATTCTAGGAACAGAGGACCCTAGGAACATCAAGGGAGAAGAGCATGAGCAGATGTGGGACCCTATCCAGAGAAGCAGTGA
>NW_006408653.1:3254240-3256910 GCF_000296735.1 Chrysochloris asiatica
AAATGATGATGCATGGATGGTACTGTAATCATTGCAATTAAACAAAATATGACAGGATGAGTGCAAAACCTATGTCCTCTCATGTAAACTATCACTCAATTCACAATAAAAGCTATTAAAAAAAAAGAAAAAAGTCTGGAGAACGTGAATAATAATGCCAGTAGCTGCTGTCATGACTTCAGAAGTATTCATTCACATGTATCTCTTGCTGCCTCCTCCAATGTCACCAGGTCTGCACAAAACACCTTCATCATTACCATTCCCAAGTAACACAATAGCTACTACTACAATGCTTTTAAACCCCACTGCATTCTGTTCTTTTCTGCCTTTATCTCTTCTGTTTTTATTGTGTCCCCCACCAATCTTTGTGTGTGTGTGTGTGTGTTTAATAAAAAGGGTTGAGCTTTTCATAAACACTACCAACTAAAAATTCCTCCAGCCACATAGTTACTGGGCAAGACTAATGAAATAACACAAAAATACATCATAATAATAATAGTAAATCCTGGCCTCAAGGAATTTAAGTCTATTACGGGAGATAAGTCACATCCACAAACAACTGTAACATATTAGAAGTTGGTACATGCCATAGGAAAAGAGATAAGATAGACTGTCATGATGGTTCATAAAGAAGAGACATTTCTCTACTTTTACTTGCATAGGCTATTTTCATTGCAACTAAATTGCTTTAATACTGCTTTGTTACAAAGACTTTCTGTAACTAACCTAGATACAGTCACATAAACTCCAGATGCTTGCAGACTTTAAAAAGCCTTTGTCTGGATGAGAGAGGTCTGCACAGCTAAGCAAGCAAATGTGTACATGATTAAAATCTAGAAGACCTGATTGTAGACTTCCCTAGTTACTGTTCTTTACTTTTTGCTTCTGAACATCGACTTAACAGTGTGTCAAAATCAAGGGTTATGATCATCTTTATAAATGAATACGCCTAAGCATTTTTGTTTTTGTTTTCCAGACCTGTATGGAGAAAGTCAAGAATAGGATCTTAATGCTTTCTCTTTAGAGGTTTGAAAGAAAAGAAACCAAAAATTCATTTCTAAACATAGTATGTTTAGAAATGAAAGAAAAATTCATTTCTTTCAAAATTGGTTCCTTGAACCTGAGACAACTCCCAAAAAGGGCGACAGAACATATCACCTCAGCAATAAAAGCTTGGCAAACTAAACAAAAGGTTAAAACTACCTTTTAAAATCTCTGTGAGTTTTCAGCAGGGAGCCTGCCTGTGTTTGCTGCTAACCTCTAGTCTAGGATCACATCAATTTGCCCATTTTGCTGCTATATCTATTAGATTTCAATACAACTTAAAGCTGAATATTTCCATGCTGGCCCATCTCTGGTTTTAGCATGGGGGAATAAAAAAACCACAAAACATTTTATTAGGCTTGTCAATGTCATAGACCTATTTACAAGGTAATGTTCAGCTTCACGTTAAATATCTATTTTTGTACTTCTGATTATCAATATGAAGAAATTTACTCAAAAGTATATAGAAACATAATAATAGTTATTATTAGAAAAAGAAAACAAAGGCATTACCTTGATGTGCAAGATTGCTGTCCCTGGAGGATGTGCATCTGTTATTGATCTTAGAAGTTTTCCACTGGCCAAATCCCACATGGTGATCTGTAAGACAACTAAGTGCTTTAAAAACAAATTTATTGCTCTTTTCTGGGCTTAAGTATCCTGCCTTCTGCCTGATATCATCTATTCCTGGTCTATAAACATTATAGGCAAAGAACTATAAAGTTAAAACATAACTAAAGACTGCAGGTTCATTAAAGCATGAGGCCTTTATCCTATCTTCATCTACTCCTCATCCTACCTAGCCTACTTTCCCCTTTTGATTTTTAAAGTTCTTCTACAGAAAGGCAAAAAGAAAGCTCTCTAATGATTCAATCTGTTTAGCGCTGATAAAAACTGCAGAAAAAGCGTACTGCCAAACCAGCGGGTGATATATAAATCAGAAGATGCAAAGAACCATAACCCACTGCCAGTTTCTAATGAAAAAAAGAAAGAAATACCAAAATAGTTATTTGGGAGCATGGTAGTAAGAATAGACAGCAGAATATAGTGTATAGAGCAGCCACAGTATTCTATTCTCAGGAAGCTCTCAAGAAGATTACAGTTTAGAAAACCCTACAGGGCAGTTCTTCTCTTGTCACAAAGGGTTGCCATGAATAGGCACTGATTGACCAACAACACAACTGTAAGGAAGCAAAGGGGGCTTCCAAAAGATGGTGGAAAATGGAAATGAAAGATTATTGTTCCAAAAACTTTTTGAAATTTTTTCATATAATGCCCCCTCCCACTACGCTGGTTTATAAAGGCTATTTATATATACACTGTTGCTGTTAAGTACTGTTGAGTCAGTTCTGACTTATAACAATCCTGTGTAAGGTTTCTGAGCAACAGCTGGTGGGTTTGAACCACTGGCCTTGTGGTTAGCAGTCCAGTGCTTATCCTACAGTGTCACACTAGGACTCCATTTATCTATGCTGTTGTTGTTGTTGTTAGGTGCCATCGAGTCAGTACCAACTCATAGTGATCCTATGCACAACAGAACGAAACACTGCCTGATCCTGGGCCAACCTCATTTACCTATGTTGTTGTTATGTGCCGTGAAGTCAGTTCCAACTCATAGCGACCCTG
>NW_006408653.1:3258005-3263578 GCF_000296735.1 Chrysochloris asiatica
TACTAAACCAAAAGATCAGAGGTTTAAGTCCTCCAGCTGCTCCTTGGAAACTCAATAGAGGGTTGTTATAAGTTGAAACTGACTTGATGGCACTTAACAACAACAGATGTGGGGCAATGACTTAGAGACTAACTATAGAAAGAAAGAAAAAAAAAAAAGCACTAAAGAATGAATTTACAATGAACCGATAAAAAAAACTTGCTAAAAAAAAGCCCCCCAAAAATCCGTAAGACATCAGTAGCTCCCTGAATAAAATCAACCAAATTTCATCTGTTACATCTTGAATTGTATTTCTTCCTATTTTAAAGATGCAAGGTTATCAACGAATACCATCGTCTTTAAAATTCAAAATGTTTTAATTGAGAATTTGTCTGAAATTTACACTTCTATTACCCATGAAGAAAATAATTATTAAGCAAATTAACATGCAAATACAATTACAGTGGGAATGTTTACACTACTTAAGAAAATTGTTTTTAGTTATATCATTTGATATGCTTAAAAACAAGTAATTCCTATCACTATCAGATTACATTCTTTAAGGGCAGGGATCTTGTCTAAATCACCTTGGTACCCTCAGTATGCACTCAAACATTTAACATGCTTTATTATCTTATAATTAAAAGAAATTCCTCTGGAGCGTCTCCTAGGCAATGCTTATTTTGTATAGAGTTCACTGTTGTACCCACTTAAAATAAAACATATTTAAATAAGACATAGCTTAAAATTTTAACTGACTGGAGTGGGGAACACTATAGTTCCACAACCTGGAGTTCTTTCAACTTCCCCAACATGGCTTTGAGTCTCCCTTACGTATCTACATACTAATTTGGGGGTATGTCTTACTTTCCCTATTACACTCTGAAAGCTAAAATGGTGAGAATTCACAGCCCCAGAATACAGTGCATGAAGCCCTGCACTCAGACAGCACCTCACACTCATCTGAATCTACCTTCTCTCAGGGTAAATCTAGTTACCAGAAAGAACCTAAAGATATGCATTCTTGGGTCAAGGGAACTGAGTGAGTCCTTTTGCTGGTCCAAAGTGAATACTGCATGAGCATTTTTCTTGTGTTCATCAACTGGCTTGAATAGCAATTCCACTAATCTAAGGAGAGTTCAAAAACAATTAATGGCTGTATTGTATGAGGCACATGGAAAATATTCAATGTTTTTTAGAAATCATTTTAGATTTTAGTCTTCCAAGGTGAATAGTCAAAAAGCAATACAACTCACAAAAAGTTTTTATCATGAAATGAGTGAAAGTTTACAGGGTAGACTATTAAATTTACATTCAATAAACCATATTTTGCTTCATTGCAATGATTACAATCCCCTCCAAGTATGATCAGTCAACAGTGTTTACATCTACAGAAAATACACATTCTTTTAAATGTCCAAAGAGCACACTTTGCAAGATAGCCTCCTACCCCAAGGCACACAGCCTTTCTCAGTCTATGGGTCTAGAGTCCTCGGCTATTCTCTCTATGCCACCACCTCTGCTACTGTCTCTGCTGTCACGGCTTTTCTTATAGGATTTCACACTCCTCTCACGTTCTTCCCTCATATAGTCTTAGGGTCCTCTGTTCCCCCTTTTAGTTACACATCTTCTACTTTCACAGTTGTGATAATCAAAATTAGTCCTGATACCAATTACACACAACTGAATCATAAAATCCTATCCCCATCCTGGCCCATTCCCTTTCACCACAACCATATGGAAAATAGGAAAACTATTTGGTAGGGATTATATCTTACCCTCTCATTCTGAAACTAAGCACACTCATGAAAGCTTGTAAGCCAGCACTTCATGCCTTTATCACTCACGGTTTTGAATGCCAATGTCTAAGTTGCCTGTACCCATTAACCCAGTGCTCTGAAGAAACAAACTTATCCCATATGAAGAATCCTTCCCTTTTGGTTGGAATTTTGAGCAACCACAACCATAAGCAAAGGTCCAGATCATTGAACTATAACAATTTACACTTGCTCCTGTATCAAACTTCTTTATCTTCATGTGGTCGAGTTCTCATCAGCTAGCCATCCAAGCTATGTCAAATGGGTACTATCTGCAAATTTGGTTCTTGCACACCTCCCCCCACTTCAGATAAGCTGGCCACTTCACTCTCAGCTCTAGGCCCCAGTGGCTAGGTCAGTGTCCATGGGTTTGGGAGTTCACACACCGCCCTAAAAACTTCAGACCAGCCAGTCCTTCCTCTTCTCTCTTTTATCTCAAGGTCAGTGGATGTCTATGGAACATGGTCAAACTCAACCCATGTTTTCATTGCTACATTTCCCCGACTTCCACTTATAAGTAGACGAGGGTGATCACCAGCGAGCATACAAGATTGTTTGTGTGTTCCCTTTGAGTTTCAGACATAGAAGGGGGATTACCCTGTTGGGCTGACTTCTCTTGCCTTGATGGCTCCAAACCAAACAACTTAACTTACTATTCTAATAGTCAAACAGTCTGCTTTTTTCTGCTGGTCTTTCAAGAAATATATTGTGTTCCTTTAGCTGTTCCAGGTTGGTCTGCAAGTCTTTCCAAGTGGGAGTGTCTCAACTAAGAAAGTTCTGTGTAGGGCTCAGTTTTTCACCTAAGCCCCGTACTTCACAAAGGCCTAACAAGAAGCCTATTTACATGGGCAAGTTCTGAATGCTCTTTTAGCTAATCCAATCAATTACAGGCTGAAGACAGGATTACAGCTTTCTATGTTTCCCAAGATCCCTTTCTATCCCACTTTAATGTCTATTTAAAAATAGGGGAAACCAGTATCTACAAGACAGTTACGCACCTTAACATTATTTCCACTCCTTTACCCATTCCGACTATGTCTCCATCTCTGTATCACTGAGCCCTGTTGTTCAAAGGTTGTATATATATCACTATTTACCTCTATCCCATTTAACCAATGCATACCTCCGTAATTCTACGCCTATCTTCTGTGTTCATTTACCCTCCTCCTTCTTCTTGTGTACTGCTCTCCCCACCACCCAGGCTATCATGTGTCTATCTCCTAACCTGTGAATTACCTCCCTCCCACCCCTGGTAACCAACAAATAATTTTTCTTTTAGATTAGAAATCTTTTCTTAAGCTTTTACAATAATGGTCTTATGTAATGCTTGGCCTTTTGTGATTAATTTCACTCAGCATAATGTCCTCCAGGCTCACTCACGTTATAAGGTGCTCTGCAGCTTCAATGTTATTCTTTAAAGGTAGCCAAGTTTATGCACCAAAGTTTGTTTATCCACTCGTCCACTGATGGGCACTTAGGCTGTCTCCATCTTTTTGCTATTGTAAACAGTGCTGTGATGAACACTGATGTGCATATGTCAACTCATGTTTTGGCTCGCATTTCTTATGGATATATACCAGGTAGAGGAATTGCTGGATTATAAGGTATTTCTATTTCCAGATTTCTGAAGAAGTGCCATATCATTTTATCCAGAGTGGTTGAACCATATTATAGTACCAACAGCAATGCAGGAGGGGCCCAGTCTCTGTTCTGTTTTCTAGCTCAGTATTTCTGATCTTATCTTTATTGTTCCTTTTCTTCTGGTGACTGTAGGTTTATTGCTGGTCTTTTTCTAACTGTTAGAGATATTGTGTTAATGTGTTGGGTTTGGTTCTTTTTTGATATGTGCATTTATTGCTATAAATTGCCCTCTAAGCACTGCTTTTGCTGTGTCCCAAGGTTTTGGTATGTGTGTTTTCATTCTCATTTGCTTCCAGAATTTTTTTTTACTTTAGTTTTTATTTGTTCTAATACCCAGTAACTTTAAAACAGAATGTTCATCAGTTTCCATATATTTGATTTTATTTCCTTGATCTTCCTATTGTTGATTTCTAATTTTCTAGCATTATAATCTGAGAGGATGCTTTGTAGTATTTCAATGTTGTTAAATTTATGGAGACTTGCTTTGTGGCCTAAGACATTGTCTATTCTGGAGAATGTTCTATGTGCACTGGAAAAGAATGTGTTAATGCTCTGTACAAATCTTTGAGGTCAAGTAGCTTGATTATGTTGTTTACTTCCTCTGTCTTTGTTGAGTTTCTTTCTGGCTGTTCTGTCCTTTTTTCAAAAGGGGTGTATTAAATAAAATCTCCCACTATTACTGTAGAGTTATCTATTTCTTTCTTCAATTCAATTCTGCTTTATGTATTTTAGAGCTCTTTCATTGGGAGCCAAAAAAATGCATAAAGATATAGATACCTTTTATGGTTATGTTCTCTTGTTAATCATGAGATTAAACGTCCTTCTTTGTCTCTTGTGCTGGTGTTTGCCTTAAAGTTTATTTTATTTGAAATTAATGTTGCTACTTCTGCTTGCTTTTTATTGCAATTAGCTGGTTTTGTTTTGGTTTTTGCATCCTCTAATTTTTAGTCTGTGTTTGTCTTTGTGTATTAGATGTGTCTCTTGTAAATAGCATAATGAAGGATCTTGTTTTCTTATCCATTCTGCTACTGTCTCTTGACTGGTACATTTAATCCACTGACATTCAGTGTAATTATCAATAGGTATGAATTAATTGCAAAGACATCAGCTTGAGGACTAAGGTGTGCCTGACCTTAGCCATGGTATTTTCAATAACCTCATAAGCATGTGAAAGCTGGACAGTGAATAAGGAAGACAGTAGAAGAATTGATGCTTTTGAGTTATGGTGTTGGAGGAGAATATTCAAAGTGCCATGGGCTGCCAAAAGAACCAACAGATCTATGTTGGAAAAAGTGCAACCAGAGTGCTCCGTGGAGGCCAGGATGGCCAAAATTCATCTCTCATACATTGGACGTGTTGTCAAGAGGGACCAGTCCCTGGAGAAGGATATCATGTTTGGTAAGGTGGATGGTCAGAGAAAGAGAGGAAAACTCCCAGCGAGATGGACTGGCAAAGTGGCAGCATCGCTAAAGCATGGCAACAATTGTGAGGTTGGCCCAGGACCAGGCAGTGTTTCATTCTGTTGTGCATAGGGTTGCTATGAGTCTGTACCGACTTGATGGCACATAAAATAATGAATTAATTGCTGCCTTCATGCTGCTTGTTTTCTGTGGTGCTGCTGGTTTTTTGTTCTGCATGCTTTCCTGTGCTGGGTTCATTTTTTGTGTGTGTGCTTTTTCTTGTCAATTTCTTCATAGGTTTAATATTTCCAAAATTTTCTTGGATTTTCCTATTCTTGCTTTGATGTAGATATGTATTAAGTTTCTTTAGGGTTACCTTGTACTTCATTAATTTCATCCTCATTTTAAAACAGTCTGTTTCATCCTGAAATCTACCTGACCTCCTTTCCACCTGGATCTCTGTTAATATACTTTTCCCTTCTTTTGCTGTGTAGTTGTCTTGATCATAAACTGACATCCCAGATCCCCTTTCATTCCTGTGGTTTTGTTTGGCTCTGACCTCTTCCATATCTGGACTGACTTCCAGGTGGCAGTACCATATATATCAATCTCTGTTTGAGGACTGTCCTTGTTGTTTCTCAATCTAAAAATCCCCCTTTAGTATGTTTTGAAGCACTGGCTTGGCTTTTACAAAACCCTTCAATTTGTTTATCCTGAAAAGTTCTGATTTCGCTGT
>NW_006408653.1:3264878-3278618 GCF_000296735.1 Chrysochloris asiatica
AAAAAAAAAAAAGAAAGACAGAAAAAATACTTGTACTTAGGTCTCTGCAAATTGCTAGCAGGTTTCTGTAATGGGAGTAGTCTCTTGTCTCTCCACTCACTCGCGTTCAAAATGGCTGAAGTGGGACACGGTGGCAGTCCCAAATCAGAAGACACCTCTATTCTTGCTTCTAGTCCAAATCTTCCTCCCAGTAAATACTCAATCCAATTAATCCCTTTATCTGAAGCTCAGAGTTCCAGGACTATCCCCTGTGTCTGTTTCATCCAGTTTTCCATGCTTTTGCTCAAGAGAGTCTGCCTGGTCTGCCAAAAAGCCTGGCCTCCATAATTTTTCAATACCCTCACAGAGCCACTCAAGCCTGCACTGCATGCCTTACAGGCACACTAGAGTCTGAATACCGTACTGCTGGGGTCCTCTGTAATGCCTGTACTGAGATCCAAACTCATCCTGACCCACCAATACTTCATGATGCTTTTTTCTGATTTAAGGTCATATAGTGTCTTTAAGTTAGACTATTTAAATATTTTTTAAACTCAGAGGCAGTAAGAATAGGAGATTGGAAAATGCAAGGGGGCTTCAAAGTTTGTGGGGAAAAATGGAATAAAAAGAAAATAGAATTTTTCTACAAACTTTTTAGAGCCCCCTAATATAATAAAGAATAAGGGTACCATTAAGAAAGAGGGAATATAGAAGAAAAGAACAGCAAAGGAAGAAATGAAGTAAAGAAAAGGGTATATCTGATTTCTAGATTAAAAAGCTGAATTCAAATGTGCTTTTCTGCCTGTGGTTCAGACACACTAAAAACTCACTAAGGCATGGATATAATTTATCAACTTTGGTTATTCCTGAAATGAGTACACCACTTCTCACTTATAGATATGGTTAGAATCCAAAGATCAGATCACTATGTAAAAATGGAAGATGACTACATCATACCACATAATGGAGGATGACTAATATAACTGCCAGATTACATCATTACATAACTGCCAAACTCCTGAGAATCATGGCCCAGCCAAGTTGACACACAATGTTAACTACCACAGCCTGTGGTACTCTCACCTTGCACCTCAGCATTCCTTACTGCCAAATATGCATCATTAATAAACAAAACAAACAATTAGCAGATGTTTTTACTATTATTGTAAATGAGAAATACCAGATAACAAAATAGTCAACAAGTAAAGAGTTATTTGTGTGCTGTTAAGTCATTCAAACTCATAGCAAACCTGTATGGGCTAATGGGTGTAAACGATCAACCTTGCAGTGCTTATCCTACAGTGCCAGATCAAGGCTTAAACTGAAGAGTTGTAGTGGTGATAATGTGCCATTAAGTCACTTCTAACACACAGGAACCCTATACAGAGTTTCCAAGAGTAAATATTTACAGGAGCAGAAAGTCTCATCTTTTTTCCTGCAGGGCAACTAGTGGATTCGAACAGCAGACCTTGGAGCTTGACAGTAACCACTCCGAAAGTAGGTATATTAGATTTATATTTCCCAGGTTTGTGTTAATGAAAGCATTCTCAATCTATTCCTTGGTTTTAATAATGTGTATAAGGAACTCTGGTAGCGTAGTGGTTACGAATCGGGCTGCGAGCCGCAAGGTCAGCAGTTCGAAAATACCAGCTGTTCCACGGGAGAAAGGTGAGGCTTTCTGCTCCCGTAAAGATTTCCAGCCTCGGAAACCCTGTACAGGGTCGCTATGAGTCGGAACCAACTCCATGGCACATAGTAACAACAACAACAACATGTTCTATTTATAATGTGCATGAAACCAGAGACTTACATTTTAATCCAACCCCTACTCTTAGAATTATAAGCATTGCCTAGGTCATTTTAGGAAGGTTAAACAATTACTCTTAGCTTCACTATCCTCTCATCTATAAAATGCAGAAGACATCCCTTGCCATTGTGCTGCTAAGAGGAATAAACTGGAAAAGATAATATACAAAGAAGCCAACTCAATGTCTCTGAAATGTTGCTAGTGCCCCTTCACAAGCACATTGATAGATTATAGCCACACACATAATAGTGAGAGAGGTGATGGACATTATCAAATGTAATCTATTTTAATTCCCCAAAAATATTTATCAATTCTTACTGCTATCTTTAAAATTCTATCTTTATTATATCATATTAGCAAGCTTGCTATTTTACAATTTAGGTTCAATTTTTTTAAAGTACACTTTCTATGGAAAAAAGAATCATACTGGGGGAGACTTCTCCTGCTATGGTAACTAAATATTCTGTACAATTCTGAGCAATTTTTTAAAAAGATACTTGGCCAATATACACATAAAGCCTCTTTAAAACACTTAGATTCTATACTTACATGGAAAGAACAAAGAACCTACACAGAAATAGAAAAGTTGAAGATGAGAGCTCTCTCCACATTCTATCTCTCCAGTCTGCTCTTCATCTCATGCACTTAAAAAGAAAAAGCAGTATATTCTCCCATTGCTCTTTGAAGTCTCCTTTGTTACTGTTGGGACTGCCACGGAGTCAGTTCCGACTCATAGTGACCTTACAGGACAATGGAGAACTGCCAAATAGGGTTCCCAAGGTTTTCATCTTTACAGAAGCAGACTGCTACATCTTTCTCCTATGGAGTGGCTGGGGGATTCACACTGCCAGCCTTCTAGTTAGCAGCCAAGAGCTTTCACCACTTTGCCAACTAGAGTTCCTTACTGTTGGGGAAAGAGTATTAAATTTATAATTTCATTTACAAAGTCACAAAGGGAAAATGTGAAAATTATCAAATGGTACAAAATTTAAGGAATTACTATTAGTGATAGCATACTTTTACTAATTGAGAAAACTTGTAGGTTAACTATTACAAAAGCACATCTATTTGACACTAAAATGAATTACCATCTTTTTATGCAAATAACACACACATTATACTAGTTTTGCCAACCAGGCCCTCCCTGCTAGGCATTTTCATAAGAACCTTATGCTAATTTTCTGATGTTTAACTGAATATTTTAACATAGCATACTTACAAAAATACCTTAGGAGGAGGGTGTGGTTCGTATAATGTGCATTATGTGCATAACAATACTGACATATCTACTCCTTTTACTAGAGTATTTTTCAAAGTACCCTTCATTTAGGACAGACCTCAGAATATTCTGTTATTAAGAGTAATGTGCTGAATAGCAAAGAGAAGCCACAAATAAGGCAGTCTACAATCCTTAAAATCTAAGTTTAAAGATACTTTTAGAATTTCTGCTACCTGTTTTTCCAGAAACCAAAATTAGCCCAATCATCTATTCCTTCACCCCAATTTGTTTTAACTAGTTCCCAAAGGGAATCCTGGTGAGGCACTGCAGGATAAGCACTAGACTGCAAGGTCAGTTTGAACCACAAGGTCAGCAGTTCAAGCCCACCAATCGCTTCTTGGAAACTCTATACAGGTTCATTATGAGTTGAAATCAACTTCAGCAGTACTTAACAACAACAACAAAAGGAGTCCTGGTGTGGCACTGTAGGATAAGTACTGGACCACAAGGTCAGTTTAAACCACAAGGTTGGCGGTTCAAACTCACCAGTCACTCCTTGGAAACCCTATACAGGGTCTCTTTGAACCAGATATGACTCAACGGCACTTAACAACAACAAAAATTCTCAGACTGTCAAAGATAGAAGTGCCTATATCCTAGAATGAATCAAGTACAACTGTGTGGGTGGAACTCTACTTTTATTTTCAAATATTCACCATTCTTTACCTAACCAGCTCGAAAAACTAAACAAAGTTCTAATTCCTTTTATAAAACTTACTGACTGAAGCCCAGGACACAGTGAATGCCCAGAGCTAACTAGCTGTTTTCTAGAATGCTGATGCTTACAAAAAGTCAGTTGTATTCATTCCTAAACCTATCCATGCCATGTTTCATTAATGTACTTTAAGATTTAGCTAAACAATATGTAAGTGGCTAAAACAAGAGTGGAAAAGAAAATGCTACTGTTTCTTGAACAAACAAATCTATCTTGGAAGTACAGCCAGAATGCTTCTCAGAAGCAAAGAGAGACATCATCTCACGTACTTTGGACATATCATCAGGAGGGGCCAGTCCCTGATGGATATCATGTTTGGTAAAGTCAAGGATCAGCAAAAATGAGGAAGACCCCTCAACCAGATGGACTGACGTGGTAGCTACAACAATGGGCTCCAACATCTCACCACCTGTTAGGATAGCATGGAGCCAGGCAACGTTTCCTTCTGCTGTACGTAAGCCAGCTACGATTCAGAGCCAACTCAACAACGCCTAACAACAACAACAACAACATATCTATGAAAACAAAGTGGATGCTTTAAGAAAACTTGGCAAAGATGAATTACTTTCAAAAACTCATGAAATAAGGTGTGGACAAGGCCAACATTAAAAAGGTTTAAGAGTTTCATTAAAATTTAGAATAATTTTACACTCATCAATTTGTTTCACAGCTACCTAAAGCTTTTACCTCATTAAAAAAAAAAATTAAAATGGCAAATTTTATATGACCTAGTATTGATGCAGTTTATGTCAAAAAAGATAAGGCATATACCTTCTACAGGCAGACATATACTCGAGGAAAACCTTCGGACTTTAAAAAAAATTAGAAAAAAATAAGCAATATAAGCAATCAAAAATTAGTAAAAATAAACAAATAAATAAATACTTTGTTAAAATAAAACACTGGTGTATGCGTATATTTACAGCTTTTAACAATTCTTTGATTTACCAAATTTTTAATTAACTGATTTTTTTTCAATAAGCATTTTTTAAAAGGGTATAAACTGTAATTGGATAGCATTCTCTTTCAACATTGTTGTTGGTGAGTGCCATGGAGTAGAACATTAAAAAGGAGGTGGGGGTGGGGAACCATTCATGCAGACCAAAATTACTATACCTTTTCCTTTTGAATCCATGGAGAAAAGATTAAGTGAGAGAGAAAAGCAAAAAATCAGTTCAGAAATACAGAGAAAAGACAGGTCAAATTTCAAGAGTATAAATGACAGCTTTAGTAATTTGTGGGAAGACTACTAAAGTTGGCTAATTGAAGTCTCTAACATGTATGAATATATTCAGACTTTGGTTGGAAGGGAAGAGGATGCACAGTATTCAAATTATAGTGCAGTATGTAAATCCATGTCTAATAAACAAAAAGAATTTCATAAGATAATCTAGTAAAAATACACTAACAGTAAAACTCATTGCCATTGAGTTGATTCCAACTCATAGTGACCCTATAGGATGGAGCAGAACTGCTTGCTCCATCGGGTTTCCAAGACTATCATCTTCTGAGAGCAGACAGTCACATCTTCCTCCCCCTGAGTGGTTGATGAGCTCAAATCACCAACCTTCTGGTTAGCAGCCGAGCACTTAACCTCTACAAAACATTAGCCGACAAAAATGTAAAACTAAAGACAGTAGGACACGAAGTCATCTTTATTAAGATTAGAAATTTTAAGACTCTGCATATACATAAGGACTGAAATATACTATGAATGTCACATACCTAAAATTCCCTAAGAATAGGCAATGCATAGAGCATATGGTGGTAGTGTGCCATGCAGTTGGTTCCAACTCATAGACACCCTGTATAGGGTTTCTGATGTTATAAACCTTTATGGGAGCAGAAAGCTTCATCTTTCTCCCATGGAACCGCTGGTAGTTTCAAACTGTTGACCGTGAGATTAGCAGCCCAATTCGTAATCACTATGCTACGAGAGCTCCTTATACAACATATATCAGCGTTTAATTAGTTTATGGTGGTCATCTATAAAGATTACTATTTTAATGACCCAAGGCTCTATTTCACAGAAACTCTAATGTTACTTCAACAAGTATAGTTCTTTCTGCTATATGACCAACAAAACTGTTTAAAGATCTAACCTAAACCAGAACTCAAACCTAGGCACTTCACATTTTTTGTTACTGTTCTCTGCCGTTTGTTCTTGGTTTTTCAAACTCACTGTTAATCCATTTGTTCAAACATATTGTCCAAACATCTGATTTCTACAAATGAGTAAAATGCAGTAACTGCACTATTAAAACCCAAAGCAAACCAGAGTATTTGTGATTTTTTTTCTTAAAATGCTCACTTTGACATATTTTTTTTGTCCCTAAGACTGCAGCAAAATATTACTATTTCATCAGAGTTACAATAAAGCTGTAGGTTTCATTTAAAAAAGAAACAGGAAGCAGGCCCAAAGAAATTAAGAAGATAGTACCAAAAGTAATGTATTCTTTTTCTTCTCTGTTAGTTTTCATTATTAAAGTATTCATTTTAATGTGCTTGCAGTTAAATTCTGCATGGGTTTGATCATAAACAGATACATATTCTTATAACCTGATGATAAGGTAGGGATGTTAAAAGAAATAGGATTAAGGGAAAGTAAGTCCTGATAAGTAGGAATTAAAAAAAATCAATATACATTCTGCTGACAGATAAGCGTATACATTATAGTGTATCCTTATTTATCTCAGTTCTGCTACTCATTTCTCCATATATCTTGGAATTTGCCTTCTCTTCTCTCAGGATGGGGGATTTCTCAGAATGATGGAGATCTAGGATCCTGAACTTGACTCTATATATTTCACTTTGGTGCTCAGTCTCTTCATACATACAATAAGGGGACTGAACATTTTATCTTTTAAGCTCCTGTCCCCAAATTCTATCCATATTATCCAATGTGGCATCCTGGTGTGCCGCTGTAAGATAAGCACTGAACTGCTAACCACAGGGTCAATGGTTCAAACCCACCAGGGTCACTAAGTCAGAACTGACTCGACAGCACTTAACAACATTATCCAGTTATGCCCTCCACAGGAAAACAAGCATTCTTATAACTGACAGGAGAGGACGCTGGTAAAACTTTTCTTGAGGGTAGTTAAATTACATATCAAATTCAGACCCAAACAATTCCATTTCTAGGATTATATCCTAAACAAGTAATCATGTAGCAAAATGTTCATCATTCCACTCTTTTAGAAAACAATGTAAAATTTCCCAGTGCAGAAAATGTTACATTAATTATAGTGCATCCACTCAAAAACAATATTATGAAGTCACTAAAAATGATATTGTCATTGAATAAATGACAAATAAAAATATGTATCTGATCCTACTTTAGGGTGCATATATACATATATTCATGTAAAAAAGAAAAAAAAAAAAGATGGCTACTCAGAAATGTTGGGATTATTCCTGGATGGTAAAATTCAGGGTATTTTAAATCTACAGCTTCTTATATAACTATATTTTCTAAGTTTTCTACTATGAACACAAATCAATTATAAGAACAAAATTATTATTTTAAAAACTGATTATAGAAAGGGGCTGTGTGCTGACAACTGGGGGGCAGGCTTGCAGGATATACCCTTTGGTCGGTTGATGATGCATAGAGGTTATTATAACTATGGCAATGAAATGATATACGATAGGATGAATGTAAAACTAATGTTCTCCATGTAAACAATCACATAATTCACAATAAAACATTAAAAAATAATTATTATAAAATTCTCAACTTTCATGATTATATATATTTTTTCTCCATTCTTTCTGGTCCACAAATGATAACATTCTATTATCTAAATCAATCACTTTTGAAAAGATTAGGTGTCAAAATCATGTTAAGTAAAGATGTGGCCATATTAGAGATTTGGCCATATAAACAGGAAGTCCAATTGTTCAAAATCAATGGAAAATAACTAGATAACCGCTCACATCATACATAAACACATAAGGCCCACAAAAGTCAATCTGAGGTTCTGCCATCAAAGTATCCTTAAGTAATCCTTGCATAATATTCTGAAGATTTATCACTGAAACCGTTATATTTTATTCTCATTTAGAATTCCATTTAAGACAGATGCAAAAGATTTAGGATACAGTAGAAAACATCAAACATTTCAGAAAAATCTTATCTAATCATTTTTAAACACAGAACCAAATGTTCTGCTCAAAAGTATTATGGTCAAACCAAAGAAGGATTAATGAAACTGTGGTTATTCCTAGGTGTGTGTTTGAGGGGGAAGGGGAGGATATAAGACTGTCCTCAAATGTACAATGGAACTAGTGAAGGTCCTTCCTCAACCAGGAAAAGAATGTGAATATGGGCTAAAAGTTTTCAGCTTAGAGGGATTTATAATAGAAATAAAGAAGAGTTTATTGTCAATGGATTTACTGAAAATAACTAAAAAGCCTGGAAAATCATTCCCTGAATATCTTTTAGAAACTCCATTAGCCAGATATGATTTAAAAAACAAAATCACCCCCCACCCCAAACTGGAGGCAGATAAAACAACAGTCAAGTTTCTTTTCAGCTTTATGTTGCTTTTTCTTCTAAGTCTGCAAAGAGTCAATAGAATTCACAATGATGACAATAGCCTTGCATTACAAAACAAAATAAAGCTGTGAATCCAGTCATTTTCAACTATACAAAAATACAGACTGCTCCTTTTCCAGCTTTTCCTGGTTTTGTTTAAGAATAAAGTATAATCTATAAACTATGATTAAAAAGCATTATAAAACCAGAGGAATCTTAATAGTTAAAATTTTACCAAATATTAAAGCCAATCCATGGGATGTACCGACTGCTATCAGACTGGACACTGCCTGAGAACAAAAGGGAAGACTGTATTTTAAGACAGTACATCAAGAATCCTGAAACAATCACAGTTGAATACAGTGATCTTCCTTCCTCTAGGCACCAGATGGCATACCAACTATTCTCAATACAGACAATTTCATTGAGGAGGTTAAAGGGGAAATGAAACTCAGAATATTTTATTTCTGGTAATCCCTCTAAATTTACTCTAAGGGTAACAATATCAAAGTATCATATGTTCAACATTATAGGTAAAAGCATGCCATTTAGCTTCCTCTAAAGCAACTAAAAAATAAAAAAATTTTAAATCACAGGCTAAGATAAAGCTAAAGGCACTTATGCTACCCAACAAAGAGATTCCAGTGAGGTGAGAAGGGATCTCCAATTTATTCACAGGAGCCAACAGGCACCAGAAATGTTCAAAATTTATCCCACTTCCTCACCAAACAACTAACTAATGAGAGGCTAGAGGAAGCAGCTGGAGGAAGATGAGAAAAGAGGGTTTTCAATCTCCTCCTAGCTCTCTATAATCACTCCAGAGGTTTACTATTGGCAGGCTCAGCAACAGAGTCCTGAGCTGTTCAATGTACTATTTACCACAAAGTACTTTTACGGAATGCTATTTTCCACTCCCTAAAACAGAAGGGAGGCCAAGTCACAGAAGCATCAAATATACTTGTGCAGAGTGGTACCACATACAAATAAATCCAGAATAGGCTAGTCACTATTCCATTATCTGTTTCTCTAACAAAAGCCTAAGCAGTAACAATAGATTCGGGGGAGAAAGGGATAAATTTCAAACATGACTAATGGCAGGGAAGTGATTCATGAATTTACTATCACAATAATCTATGTAATAATTTTAAACATGATGAAGAAAACCCCAATCAAATAAAAAGCTTATCTTTAAGAGATTATTTAAAGTATACTTACAATTGCTGTAGGCAAACCAGCATCTACTTTGTCCTTTAAAAAAAAAAAAAAAAGTATTTGAAAATATATTCTCTACTCCCAACTAAAAGAAATTACAAAAGTTGTAAGTACCAACAAAATACAACAACACATTGTTGTTATCGGTAAGTGCCGTTGAGTTGGTTCTGACTCATAGCGGCCCTGAATGGGCTTTCCAAGGAGCAGCTGATGGGTTTAAACTGCCAACCTTGCAGTTCAAACTGCCCTTGAGGTACAGTGCTTTAATACAGCGTTAACACAAAAGTAGGGGAGTGGATCATTTATTTTACCAACTGTAATAGTCCTGGTGTGGTGGTGTGGGTTAATACGCTGGACTGCAAGGTCTGAACCAGTCGGCAGTTCAACCTCACCAGCCACTCCTTGAATACCTTATACAGGGTCGCTACGGGTTGGAACCAGCTCAAAAGCACTTAACAACAACAGGTATTTCAGGAAGGCTAATGGAAATGGAAATGAAAAAGAAGAGAGAAGAAAATATTTTATTTTCAATAATGTGAATAAACTAAGTACTATGAGTTAACATGGCAGGAGTGCATAAAATTTTTAGAAAAGGAAAACATTCTAAAGCTATCCTACCTCTAAGTAGGAACTTCCAATCCAGCAGATTACCCAATAATCTCTAAATACAACCCCAGTAAAGTATGATGTAGTCAGTCGGTTCTCAAAATGGGGTTGCATCAGATACTCAGAAATTAATGCTGGCCCTTACCAACAACTGTGTGTCATTGGGAAAGTCACCTCATCTTTATTAATCTCATTGGATCAAAGGAATGATAAATACTGCCTTATCTACCTCAGTGAGTTGTCCTGAGGAGCTAATACATGTAAAGTATCATATCAATGCATGGGG
The DNA here is from genome assembly GCF_000296735.1 of Chrysochloris asiatica. Lineage (NCBI taxonomy): Eukaryota > Metazoa > Chordata > Mammalia > Afrosoricida > Chrysochloridae > Chrysochloris > Chrysochloris asiatica. Next base: position 3,275,303 of record NW_006408653.1, read on the forward strand.
TCCCTGAGGGACACAAACAGTTAAGCAGGTGACCTACTGGCAAAGTATGGCAGTTTGAACCCAATCCAGAGGTATTTAGGAAAACAGTGATCTGCTTCCAAAAGGTCATAGCCTTGAAAACCTTATTGGAGTAATTCTACTCTGCAAATGCAGGGTGGCCATGAGTAGGATGGTTAACTGGATGACAACCCCAGTGCTGTCAAGTGTTTCTAACCATTGTGCCTGACAGGGCAGAGTAGAACTGTCCCACAGAGACTCCAAGGCTGTGAATCTTTGCAAAGCAGGCTACCACATTGTTCTCTTACAGAACAGGACGTGAGCTCGAACCACTGACCTTTCAGTTAGCAGTCGTTAAACCAAGTGCTTATACAGTGCATTACCAGGGCTCCATAACTAATATCATCATCATATAAATGTGAGAGTAATTATTTATTTGATGGTTATACAGCTGTCCTGGTTTGGCACTGTGGGTTAATGCGCTGGACTGCAAGGTCGGTTTGAACTGCAAGCTCACCAGCTGCTCCTCGGAAACCCTATACAGGGTCGCTATGAATTGGAACCCACTCAACGGCACTTAACAACAACAACGAAATTGTAAATAACAATGGCTTACAGTGATTTAGTACTATAGTAACAAAGTGCTTTCATACATATCTATTACAACATTTAACTCTCAAACTCAGAGAGAGAGAGAGAGAGAACAAGTGGTGTTAGTCTCATTTTCTACAGTGGCACACAGAACTTTCAAAGAGTTTCAGGGTGACCCAGTCAATGGTAAGATGATGTCTCAAACTCAGGACTGCCTGGTCCGAGACTAGAGCTCTTCACATCACTTTTACATCTTCTTTTCTTTATCTGTCTTTGTCAGTGAGAGCCATTACTATAATCTGCTAGAAGACAGAATTTGTCTAGTTAGCCAATTTTGTAGGGTTTCCTAGGTGCTACAGGATCAGCACTGGACTACGAACCACAAGGTCAGCAGTTCAAACCCACCAGCTGCTCCTCAGAAACCCTACACAGGGTTGTTATGAGTCAGAGCCGACTCGACGGCACTTTACAGCCAACAGCAAAGTAACTCCAGTTCATGGTGATAGGAGAAAGAACAAACTCCATCACTGCTACATGCAGTGCTCTAGATAACAGCATATACTCAACTCTGTGTATAGCCTAAAGCATACAGAACATAACGCTCAACAATTAAGAAATACATAATAAAATTTGATAATTATTGATTCATAGCCCAGGCAGGAAAAAGAGTTGAACGATGAAGAACATACATACAAAATGGAACCTGATTAATAAGATTAATGTCAGCTGACTTCCAAAGTTTAAAAACAAAAAACCTTAAAGGTGGGAAGCATGTTAGAGATTACAGAATTTTAGTACAGGTAATTTCTGACTTACTATGTATTCAAGTTACAATGACCCACACTTGTTAGGTTTGGTTTTTTTTAGATCTTATCATTAGTAATAAGGAGCAAAGTTGGGCTGCTAATCACAGTCAGCAGTTCAAATCTACCAGCTGCTCTGTGTAAGAAAGATGACACTTTCTGATCCCGAAAAGATATACCGCCTCGGAAACCCTATACAAGATCATTATAAGTCAGAACCGACTTAATGGTGCACAGCCAGCACCACTTCCACCATCACTAATATTATCTGTTGTTGTTGTTGTTGTTGTTGTTATGTGCCATCGAGTTGGTCTGACTCATAGCAACCCTACATTGGGTTTCTGAGAAGTTGGTGTGTTTGAACTGCCTACCTTGTGGTTCACAGTTCAATACTGATCCTACAGCACCACAATGTATCTGTAAATTTATATGCAATGTTTCCAATCCCAAAGACAAAAATATATTGGACTTATACAAACACTGATAATAAAAGGCAGTGATAACGAAACCTTTTAAAAAATAAATAAAATGAGGTATTTGACTTACATCAGAACCAATTTAAGACAGAGCCATCAGAAGGGAACCCCATTGTAAGCTAGGGACTACCTGTATTGCTGTTAAAACATCTAAGGATAGTAGTTCTCAAAAGCCAAAGTACTAGAATCACCTGGGACACCTGTTAAAATGTAGCTCCCTAAGCTACATGTTACCAAGATTTAGGGTCAGTGGGTCTGCAGTGGTGTCTGTGAAATCTGCATTTCAGTAAAATCTTCCTAAGAGATTCTCACTCATTGAACACATTTTGAAAAAAACGTTGTCCCAAAGCATCTCTATTAATCTTGGGTTGATCACAAAAATGATGATGATCCTTAGATAATTAACTTGAATTGATTTAAAACAAGAGTCATGTCATTTTACTTTGAACTGGGTCCCAACGTTAAACAAGGAGATTGAACTCCCAAAGCATCATCTCTCCCTAAGTGTTTTCCATGCTTAAGACTCCAAAGTTGTTCAAGGCCCTAGGCAGCTCTAACAACATCACTGTCCACATTGCTGACAGCACTATTGAATGATTATCCAGCAAGAGATACCCAGAAATACAACTAGCTTTACATGTTAATAAACCAACCATCACGGAGAAGCATACAGTTTAAATTGAGCTCATAATCTAAGATTAGGAAGGCACAGTATGATGACTGTCACAGGAAAAGCAGTTTTCATTTGAACATACCAAAGGAGCTCAGCCATAGCAATGAAATAAGAACCGAATGCAAACACTCTGGGATTTATTAGAATTTTTCCCTCCTCTTCAAGAGGCAGGAGAAATCCTTTTAAATAACAGATTTATCTAATCATTGTTCAATGTCTGAGTTTCAGTTCAGTCTCTATTATTCAAAATATTTTTAAAACTGCACAGGTGGGTCAAATGACTGTTCTGGTTCATCTTGAATTTGAAAGGAATGAATTTCATCACCTACATAAGGATTAAATTCAGAAAAACGTCATGGAAATGTAATCCTCAACAGGTGGTTCCCATTCCAACAAATATGAGTTACTCTCCACCAAAAAGAGAAAGGACAATTGCCCAGGTTTCCTTCTCTTTATTTAAAATGACTTCATGATATAAAAGCTGGGTCAGGATATAGCAATTGCCCATAATGAACAGACTTTTTGAGGAGTTTTATTTGTGGGGAGGGTGTGTTTGTTTTTGAATGATATCAGCAGTAACAGCCTTCACTGGTAAACATGTAAGTTACAATGGGCTTGAACTGTATCAATCTCTCAACCTCTTTAAAAAATCAAAACATTTATTGTCCAACTGAATATGCAAAACACCAATTGAGCTCCATGAAAAGAACAACAACAAAAATCACATCAAAATTCCTGAGGTTTGAGTCTCCCAGTATTATTATTATTTTATATAT
>NW_006408653.1:3278718-3307314 GCF_000296735.1 Chrysochloris asiatica
TATATAAATATATATATATAGCCTATACACTGCATTCAGAAAAGTAAAATTGGAAGACTACAGAAAATGAAATAGAACAAACGCCATGGAAATAATGAGAATGCTGGCACACTGCAAAAATTGTAACCCATGTCAACAAAATGTATAAAACTGTTCAAAAGGAAACTAATTTGGTATGTAAACTTTCACCCAAGATAAAATAAAATACACATATTTTTTTTTAACTATGGGCTTTGAAGGCAAAGGAAAAGTTTGATGCAAACATACCAGAATCAATGTCTACTGCCTTGATGAGCTATTTTTTTGCATTAACCCAGTGTTCTCATTTTCAATAAAGGCCACAAATACTCTCTTCCAACAATTATATAGATTGGCAACATTCACCAATGCCTGTCATTTCACAACAAAGCAGCATCAGATTTGGAACCAGAAAGCCTAATTTGCTACCTTTAAACTAAGTGATGTAAGACAAGTTAGTATCACCTTTCTGGATATGGCTCTAACTATTTTCAAAGTTGTAAGAGGCATTAAAATAAAGCACATGAAAAGACTTTGGTGAATTATAAAAATCACTCAGCTGTAAAAGATTCTGATCAATTACTTCTCCGTATGAAAAGACTAAAGAGGAAAAAGAACCAAGCACTCTACTTCAACCAAATACACAAGATGGCAACTAAACTGAAAAAGGAATTTAAAGGACAGGCAGATAGTGTTTCTCTTCGGCTTGCTGCCACATTTCATTTAAGCGCACCTGAGACTCTGAGCAGACCTTTAGTTTCATGGCTGCATTAATTTCTATGTCAAAATGTGTAGCCATGTCTTACGAGTTCAAAATAATCACATGAAAACCATGAAAGCCAGATTCTACTTTTCTTAAGCCTCGGGCCAAGAGGAGTGCTGTGCTTTGTTTTATGCTGATTCCTACTTCATTATGCCATTACAGGTTATAAAGCTGGGGAAGAGAACAAAACACTCACAGCTGCAGACACTATCTGGGCAGAAATTCCCTTCAGAAGAGAATGTCGCATAACTGATCCATGGAGTGAAAAATTATCAGGTAATTTCTTCTTCCTAAAAAGGGGAAAAAAAAGAAAGCATTTAAGAACAGACACACACAGAAAAAAAAAACACTTGAAAAGGCAGAACCCCAATACTTTGAAAGAAAGGAATAAGAAAAGCAGAAAACAATATTGTATGTAATTGGTTAGCTCTGTTTTGAAAAGAGGCACCAAGAGTTTAAAAGTCCCACACTCAGATGTTGTACTAAACCCACGGTGAACCCAAGAGAAGCAAAAGCAGGAAAATGAATGAAAGCACCATTCCTTTTCCACTGATTGAAATGGCTCTTTTCCACTTCAAGAAATACAATAGTTCTAGTATTCCCCAGAATGTTGCCTTCCCGCTCTACATGTCTGCATTACCCCTACCCTCCTTCCTGCGCTTGCCTTGTCCTTCCTCACATTTCTGTGCTCATCCCGTCTCTAACCAACCACCTTCTAAAACTCCCCTCTGCTGTCCCAACTACAAGCTCCTTTCACTTACCCCACTTACTATTGCTCAAAAAATATTTTTTACACTTTTACCTAACATTCCTGAGTACCTACTCTGTATCCTGATGTGGCACCATAGGATAAGCACTCAGCCTCAAGGTCAATTAGAACTGAAATGTCGGTGGTTCAAATTTGCTGGCTACTCCTTAGAAACCCTATAAAGGGTCACTAAGAGTCGGAACTGACTCAGACAGCACTTAACAACTACCACCCTGCACTCCAGATTAAAGTAAAAAGATAAGGAAGTCATGGGAACTGACAAGTAACTTGAAGAATAAATGTTAGACCACAAGTATGAACAAAGGACTGTAGAAATATAAATGAAGAGCAGGGACAACTATAGAAAAGAGAGGATTCTTTACCAGATAGGCAACAAAAAAATCTGAACAGAAACAGGAAGAAATGAAGGTACACGGTGTGTCCAGGAAACAGTCAATACACAAAAGGTATCGACTGGGTGGAATGGTGTGGAAGTGCTTAGAAATGAGATCAAAATGGCAAGTAGGGTCCTGACTGATGCCATTTATTGCTTTTACTGTGTAGGTTACAAGAAGAAACTGACATCTTTGAGTCTGGGAGTGACCATGATAGCTAAATAAGTTATCTACCTGTAGAACACAGTGATGCATAGGTTAACATATACACCAATGTCCCCTATCCCACAAGAGCAAACAACCCAAAGAAGACAGCACTGATACTGGCAAAATTTTAAAAGAAGGGGGGAAACATGCAGACAACTTTATCAACATTAACGTCACACATGAATTCAATAAAGAATTTACATTATGCTTCCTCCACTTCTCTTTCCTTTTCATGTTCTCTCAAAGAATTTAGAAGGTGAAAGGCAGCCAAAATGGAGTTATTTAGGGTTAGAAGTCCTTTTCCTGAATCTTTAATCATCTTTGTGACTCTCCTCTGAACCCACTCCAAGGGAATGAGGGCATGCTGGAGCTGATCCTGGAGTGGGTGGGGGAGGGGCGGGGGTGCCGGAACAGAAAGGATGAGGTAAGCCCTGTTCCCACCGCAGACACTGCAGACTGCTGTGTGTTTGCCCTGCAAGGGCTCCACTGTCTCCCGGCATCCCTGGGCTATAATTACAGCTTTATACCAGGGGTGCTGACGACGGTGGTCAGGACACTCACCTTCTAATCCTCTCCCTCAACAGTGCCAAACTCTTTAGGGTCTAATAATCATACTATCTCCACCCAAGTGGGCTTTGTACTTGCCGTTTAGGGCTCCAACAGACCACATAATACTACTAAGAGATATTTACATATTAAATGGTCACATCACTCAACTCTATGGGACCGTGATTTTAATGATCACTTACCTTTTTAGGTTTGTCCTGTCACCACTGTCTGAGCTTGCCACAGAGGAAGTATCGTAAGAGTGAGAGTCAACAGTATCAATGTTTAACAAAGTAGGGTCCTCGAGAACAAAAGACTCCTCTTCATCATCAGTCTAAATTGGAAGAACATGGGTCAATAAGTTCAAAATACTCTATGAGAAAAGTCAGAGGCATTAAAAGTGTTCTCCGAACACTCACGTGCTTATTGCTATTTTTCACTTTTACTCCATGCCGTCTTACTGACCAGACAGATGTAGTACAGGATTACTAGAATTAAATGTTAACCCTAGATAGCTATCACACACCACAAAGAATTTCCTCCAAGAATTTCTTTCTTATAGCAAGAAGAAGCAGGAGCCGTTATGCAGATAATTGTTAGCTGTACAAAATATTTTTTAAATCCAGATGTGTTACTACTTAACAAATAGCCAATGGCTACTTGTTGTTAAGTTGGTTCTGACTCATAGCAACCATGTATAGGGTTTCCGAGGAGCAACTGGTGAGTCTGAACCACCAACCTTGCAGTATAAATCAACCTATGGTCAAGTGCTTAGCCTACATTGCTACACCTGGACTCCTTAGAAGAAAACAAATGCCACCTGACAATCCCATTCTACTATGTAAAGTCTACACAATCCTATCAATTCTTAGCTGGTTCATGTTTATGCACACCTATGTTAACCGATATAATGATAGACAGAAAATGCAAAGCACAAAGAATTAGCCAAGCACAACAGTGAAACTGGAAAATAGACACTACTAATTATCAAGACCTGCTGTTAAATTTCATTCATTAGGAGAACGTGATACTGGGTAAGGCACTGAAAAGCAGACAAATTAATCAGACCCACAATATGTGATCATTTGATTTATACAAAGTTGACACCCCATCAGGACCTTGAAATAGGTGTGTTTTCCCAAACAGGACCCAAAACACACTAACCATAAGGAAAAGTATGGTGCTATACTGGATACACACCACAAGATCTTCGATTCAAACTCACCAGCTGCTCCTTGGAAACCTTAACAGGGTTGTTATGAGTCAGAGTTGACTCCACAGCACTTAACAACAACAACATATTAGCATTCAGAATATGTGTTCATCAAAAGAAGCCACTACTAGTGTGAAAAGGTACCCCAAGAATGGATGAAGACATTTGCACTGCACCATCATATATATAATGAAGAGCTTGTATCCGGTATATATGCATAAAACAAACTTCTTGAAATAAGTTTTATTTAAAAGACAAATAAAAAGGGCAAAAATTGAAAAGGCAATTCACAAAAAAGATATCCAAAGAGCCAACACATATATCATGGTGTCCAAATTCATAAAACCATAAGAATAATTGGCTAAAGTAAAAAAAAGCAGAATATATCAAAAGTTGGCAAGGATATGGTAGCCAGAACTCTCATACACTGCTGTTGGAAGCATACATTGATAAAACCAATTTGAAAAACCGTGGTAATACTGTATCTACTACAGCTGAATGAGCTATGTCTGATGACATAGCAACTGTTCTCCTAGAAATATAACCAACAGAAATATGTGTATGTGTGTGTGTGTGTGTACACATATTTACACAACAAAGGGCACAAACAAGAATATTCACAGTAGTACTTTTCAGTGGCCAGAAATTGTAAATTATACAAATACAACAAAAGACAGATGCAAAAAAATACATACTGCTTAAGTCAATTATATAAAGCTCAAAACAGGCAAACTAACCAGTTAGCACAGGGATTACCCTAGCATTGGGTATTGAAGAGGGCACCAGAGGAGCTTTTGAGGGTACGACTAATGTCCTGAAGCCCTGTAGCACAGGAGACTGAGCTGGGCTGCTAACCTCAAGGTCAACAGTTTGAATCTACCAGCCACTCCACAGGAGAAAGATGAGGCTTTCTGCTCCTGTAAAGATTTACAGTCTCAGAAATCTTTTACAGGGTCACTATGAATCAGAACCAACTCCATGACACACAGACACCAGCCAACCACTAGTGTTCTGTTTCATCTGGTTGTTGATTACACAGTGTTCAGGTTGTGAAAATTTACCAAGATGTACACTTATAATTGGAGTCCTAGAATGGTGCTATAGGATAAAGCACTGGATGGCAAAGTAGGTTTGAACCACAAGGTTGGCAGTTTAAACTCACCAGCCACTCCTTGGAAACCCTTATACAGGGTCAATGTGAGTCAGAACTAACTTGATGGCACTTAACAAAACTACTTTTAAATTTATGCACATTTGTATGTATGTTCTACTTTAATAACAAATTGAATGAAATTTCTGGCTGCCAGATCCAATAATAGGATTGGAATAAAGCCAGCTCTACTCTCAAAAAGACTGAGAGACTAGGAAAAAAATCAAGAAGTCAGAGAATAGGCTTAAAGGAAAGGGAGTAGGTTAGAAAGCAGGCCGCACAATTTCAAACAATGGCAAAGTATTTGTACCCTAAATTCTGAGGCCTAGGATGTTTCAATAATCTCTAACTTTCCATCCTTTAAAATATCTTGAATGTCTATTTCTTCCCAGTCTCCCTTACAGTTGGCATTAATGGGTATTATAGAAACAAATGCATCCACGTATCCCGAAGCAAATGCTTAATGACACTTTCTACTTTGGATTTTTTTCGACTTTCACTTCTTAAACTCATTTTTTATAGTCTATTCCTAACATTCTACAATTATTTGTGTTTTTCTTTCACGTATACACCTGACTAGCACCCTGTAGGTATGAAACCTGGCCAATTTTCAAGTCCATTTCTTTATCAAGGAAAAAGACAGTAACATAGCTTTTATAATCCCAACACCTAACATCACTCCCAAAAGTACTGTTCTTGTTATTAATTGTTGTAGAGTCGGATCCAATTCATGGTGACCCTGTATAAGGTTTCCAAGGAACAGCTAGTAGGTTTGAACCGTCGACCTTGCAGTCAGCAGTGTTTATCCTACAACGCTACACCAGGACTCCAAATGCACTAGGCACCCAAAAGGAGCCTTGGTAGCACAGTGAGTTAACCAGGATACGGATGTGGCAGTCTACTTCCATAAAGACATACAGCCTTAGAAACCCTATGGGGCAGTTCTACTATCTGCTTATCACTGTTGTTGAGTGCTGTCATGTTGATTCTGACTCATGGCAACCCTGTATAGGGTTTCCAAGGAGCCTCTGATGAATTTGAACCACTGACCTTGTGCTTCAAATGACCTTGTGGTCCAGTTCTTATCCTACAGTGACACACTAGAACTCTCACCGTATGTTACAGGGTTGTTATTAGTCAGAATCCACGTGATGACAGTGAGTACTATTACTTGTAGATAAGTAATAGTGGGCAAGGACAATTTTCCTTCATTATGAGCTATGTTGCTGTTATTGTTAAGTGCCATCTAGTCAATTCCAACTCACAGTGACCTTGTATAGGGTTTTCAAGAAGCAGGTGGTAGATTTGAACCACCAACCTGTGCTTATCCTACAGTGCAACACCAGAACCCCCATTATGAGTCAGAGTCTCACTCCTATGAGCATTATTTTCTTTAGCAATATGTAACCATGTACAAACAAGGACTTGAGAATTACTGTGATTACTATGACAATCGTCTTACCAGAGTAGGACACATGAAAGAGTTCCTCTGTATTAGAAAGCAAAATATAAAGGACACTGTACTGTCACAGATATTCTTTCATGGACTATCTTAGCTACATTGTGTGGCTATAACAGAAATACAAGTGGATGGCTCTAAAGATCAGACATTGACTTTCTGTTTAGGAGGCTGAAAGTTCAAATTAAGAGTGCTGGCTCTAGGGGAAGGCTTTCTCTGTCAGCTATGGAGGAAGATCCTTTCTCTTCAGTTTCTGCTAACTGGTTCCTTCTTGTTGTTAAGTGCTGCTGAATTGGTTCCAATCCATAGTGACCCTGTATAGGGTGTCTAAGGAGCAGCTGGTGAGCTTGAACTGCCAACTTTATGGTTCAAACTCACTTTACAGTCCAGTGCATTAACCCACAGCACCACACCAATACTCCTTAGAGATCGCTTATGTATTCACATCTATCTTACCCCATATCTGCCCTCCTTTCACTTGTTTAATCTCCTTTCTATCTCAAAAGAAACTCCAAGCACACCCTACATTAACCCTGCCTCATTAACATAACAAAGGAAACCCACTCCCAAATGGGATTATAATCACAGGCATCCCACACATCGCCATAAACCAAAAAAGCAAACCTACTGCCATCTAGTTGATTCTGTATAGGGTTTCCAAGCCTGTAAATCTGTAAATCTTTATGGGGGCAAACAACCTCATCTTTCCCCTGTGGAGTAGCTGGTGGGTTTGAACCACCAAGCTTATGGTTAGCAAATCAATGCCTGACTCAGTGACACCAGAGCTTCTTACCAAAGGCATGAAGTTAGAATTTAGAACACATATTTTTTGGAAGACATAATTCAATCCATAATGTGGACCAAAGTCTTTTTTTGTCAAAACTAAAAATGCCTAAATCTTAACATAAAGCACATAGAACATTTTGAAGTTAAAAATAGTAACACATTCAAAGTAACAGCAACATCAAACTGGTAGAAAAACAGAGATCAAAGTCATAAAAGACACAACTCACAGAGAAAAGTAGTTTGCATCCTAGAGAGTGCTGGCTACAGACCCAGAAGTGTAGGTAAAGAAGTAACATAGACACCCAACTTATTTAAGAGAGAGCGTATCAGTGAGCATTTCTGCTTGGGAAACTCTGCATTCTAGTCATTTAGAAAAGATAACTATTGATCTGAAATAGATTTACACATAGAAAAGTCTTTCTTAAATTAAAAGCTAATGCCTGAATCTTAAGCAAGTTTTTAAAAGATCAAAATGACTGGATTGAAGAGTTGTCTGCAGATTAAGGTTCATAAATAAAAGTGCCATACTTTACCCACCACTACTATGACCAGCCAATTCAGACAGTCACCACCATTTCAGAACTCTGAAACACTGTTCAGTAGAGGTGGTACTCATAAGAGAATCTATGGAAGCTTTGCTTGCTTCATAGAAAAGGGTGATAATGGTCACCATAACTATCAGAGGACTGATGCAGATCAACTAATCATTACCAACATAGAATACAAACCTCAAAAGTAACATAAGTTAATATTTTCATTCATTTAGTAAAGTATTTTTTTTAATCTACTATGCACCAAGCATTGTACTGGAAACTAACACTCTTGTTTTTATTGCGTGCCGTCAAATCGATTTCAACTCAGATCAACCCTGTATAGGGTTTCCAAGAGCAGCTGGTGGGTTTGAACTGCTGCCCAGTTCAGAGCTGATGGACAAATATCCACTAGTCAGCAATCTAGAAGAGTGCTGTCCAACAGGCCATTCTGCAGTGATGGACATATTCTCTTTCTAGGCTGTCCACTGTTGCAGTTACTAGTCACAGGTTGGAATTTGCCCTGTGTGGCTAAGGGATTAAAGTTTTAATTTTGATTTTATTTTAATGAATTTAAGTAGCCACATGACAAGTGGATCCCATATTAGACAGTGAAGATCTAGATTACATATGCTATTGTTATTAAGTGCCACTGAGTCGGTTTCGACTCATAGCGAATCTGTACAAGATTTCCAAGGAGTGGCTGGTGGGTTTGAACCACCAACCTAGCTCATAAATACTAAAATCAATGCTACAAAATGAGTGATTACTAATATACACCTACCTCATTTAATATGCTTTCCAGTGTTGGAGGAGTATCAACTTGAGGAATATCAAACTCCTTGTCATCAATCTGTAAGACAGAAAGGAAATTAACACTCGTATCATGATGCTTTCCTCCTTATAACTAAGAGTGCTTTCAGTAATTAAAAACAGTATCAACTCAGAGACAAACATACCACCAATCTATCTGATCATAATCCATGGTAATAAGGTTAGGCTAAAAGACGACAGATGTTTCCTTTTCTGTCCATACATTCAGTGACTATCAAGGGCAAATATAAACTGATTGGACCATCCTGAAAACCCTTTCCAGAAAGCTGCTGTTGAAAGACTTCTGCATTTGCTTTCTTAAACATGACAAAACAGCATGTCTTATGATGACCCCTAATTTTCTGTTTAGATATATATCATAAAAAATATGAAAAGGGTCTGAGACTGCATTTCTTAGTTATTTCATAAATTATGATGAGAGATGGTTAAGACAAGCAACTTGTCATTAAATATGCTCACAGTAACAAAAACCTATTGATATGAATTCTTTCCCCCTTGATGTGCAACATATGAATTCTACACCTATCACAAGCTCTATACCTTGAGAAGTATTTACCATTGCTGATTTTAAGTTTCCTCATCTGTAAAACACACTGTGGTGTGAGAGCTGTGAAATTCACATAAGAACATGTATCAAAGCACTTCATGAACTGCAATGAACCATTGAAATGCATTAAGTTTATCTCATAAAACTGTACATAAACTCTTATTAATTCATGCAAAAATGATAACAGTCCAACCAGTTGTTGTTAGGTGCCACTTAGTTGATACCAACTCATAGTGATCCTATTATGCACAGCAGAACAAAACACTGCCCGATCCTGGGCTAACCTCATAATTGTTGTCATGCTTGAGCCCACTGATGCTGCCACTTTGCCTTTCCATCTTCCTGGGGGTCTTCCTCCTTTTCTCTGACCCTCCACCTTACCAAACATGACGTCCTTCTCCAGCGACTGGTCCCTTCTGACAATATGTCCAAAGTGTGAGAGACAAAGTTTGGCCATCCTGGCCTCCAAGGAGAACTCTGGCTGCACTTCTTCCAACACAGATCTGTTGGTTCTTTTGACAGCTTAATGCACTTTCAATATTACTTTGGTTAAATATCATCACTAGAAAAAAGTTGAGATTTTTACCATGTCATTTTTGAACTCCAATTCCTTGTCCAAATCTATGTAGGAGAATTTTGAAAGTGAAGCTTCTAGGCTGAAAGACTTATTCAGCTCTTCTTCAGTAGTCTTGGCACCAAAGCTTTGTTCCATAGTTTCATGGTCTGGTTCATTTTCCATATTTACTTCTAATAATTGTATTCAGTCAATTCAATTTGTTTTTCTGTCTTGTTTGGTTGGCTTTAAATCACAATAACCTGAATGATGATCTCTTAAAAAGAAACAAGAAAAAAACCCAAGTAAGCATTATTTCGATTTCCTCCTTGTCAACTACACATCCCATAGATTTACTTGGTCAGACCCCTCTAATCATTCAATAGTCTGATTATAAGCAAAGAGAGGATGAGAGGGTTTCTATGGGCACACAAAGAGCTTCTAGGAAGTGGCTCACTACACAAAGTCATAAAACTTTGTCATATCACTAAACCTGGTACTAACTAGACTTATAACCTTGAAGTATGATGGTACAATGGTGCAAAAAGCTGTAATTAACCCCTGCCTGTTATTCCCAAACTTCAGGGTAACTCTCCCATTTCCTTGGAGATACGCATATGGACTGACCTTGTCTTTGGCATACACACAAGGCCTGAGATCTCTCAGGGAGCTTCAAGTAGACACATATGGCTCAGAACAGATACCTGTTTATTTAATTTAAAAACAAAACAACCACTGCTGTCAAGTTGATTCCAACTCCCAGCAACCCTATAGGGCAGAGAAGAACTGTTCCTTAAGGTTTCTGAAACTGTAAATCTTCACAGAAGCAGACAGTCTCATCTTTCTCCCATGGAGTAACTGGTGAGTTCCAACTGCCAGTCTTTCGATTAACAGCCCAATGCTGAAACCACTGTACCACCAGAGGGTCTTAGTCATTTAATACAAACTAGAAAAATCTAAGGATTTGGATCTACCAAGGGAAGCAACAATGAGCCCAGAATTTAAAAATAATTCCACAGTCTACCAGAGATTTCTAGAAAGAAAGCTAGTTATAGAGAAATATGAACACTTTGGGGGGAGGAAGGGACTTAAATGCTATAGAAAAACTTAAATGTACATAAGTTTTTGTATATTTCACAACTCTTTTAGGAGCTCTGGTGGTCAGCAGTTTGAATCCACCAGCCACTCTATGGAAGAAAGATGAGGCTTTTAGCTCCTATAAAGATTTACAGCCTCAGAAACTCTATTCAGGGTTGCTGTGAATTGGAACCATCTAGATAGCACACTACAACCACTTATAGTGGTGATGGTGGTAGTGTGCTGTGGAGTTGGTTCCGACTCATAGCGGCCCTATATAGGGTTTCTGAGGCTGTAAATTTTACGGAAGCAGACCACCTCATCTTTCCCCCATGGAATGCCTGGTAGTTTTGAACTGCTGACCTTGAGGTTCTCAGCCTGACTCGTTCCACTACACTACCACAGCTCCTTACTACCTACAGTGCAACACTGTATTATACCCAAAACAGTGATTTTCTTGAAAAATTGTCATTTCTAGAAAACTAAAAATCTATTAAGAGTAAAATAGTATGTTTAATAATTAGCTCTGCTTTTAAAAGTTTTTAGGTTGAGATACAATTAGGCAATAAGTGAGGCAACTTTTAAAAAAATCCAACATTACTTAGCTTTGCCTGTTTAAACTAGAGGAGCAAAAACATAAGAATAGAAACAATGCTATAGTAAGAGTGATTATAAAAACACAGTTGTTTTGTTTTATCAACTAGGCATTTTCCATAGTACCCATTACCAGGCAATTAATGTTGGCGGGAAGCTTTTTCAAACTATATTCTGCCCTCTGGGGGCCACCAGCACCAATATTCTCCCCACCCTCACAGTGAGTCTCTCTTACTATATAGAAATCCTTAGTGAAGTGGGGGAGAAAAAAGTCTGACAATCACTGAGTCGTTCAAATTATCAATGTTTTCAAAGGCAGCTAAAAATTAACTGTTGCCTTAAAAAAATAATAATAATAACATGCCCACAATGCACTGACAATTTTAACTAATTAGGCTCATTTACGCTGCTGAGATTAAGTGCTGTCAAGTCAGTTCCGACTCATAGCGACCCAGTATAGTTTCCAAGGCTGTAAATCTTTGTGGAAGCAGAAAGCCTCATTTTTCTCCCACACTCTCACAGTTCAGGAAGCTTGAAGTCCAAATTCAGAGTGCTGGCTCTAGGGGAAAGCCTGGAGAAAGATCCTTGTCTCCTTTCAGCATCTGTAGGCCCAACATTCCTTGGAGATCTCCAAGTGTCTTGGCATCAATCTTCTTTCCTCTGGCTCATTTACAAATCCCTATAATTAATTTCTATTCTTTCCATGATTCATTTTTATCATATTAAAAGAATTAATATCTGCAATGTGTAACACATGTGGACTCAGGAAAGTTGATTTTTCAAGAGTCGAAACCAAACTTTTCCAGCTAGTACATGCTAATACATTTGGTATACTAAAACACAGACTAATTTCTTTCACATGCTACAGAAGGTAAGGCTCAAGCTCTGTCCTACAAAGCACATGCTATAAAAATACATTCCTGAAGACATAACTGATGACATTCTGTATCTGGCAACATTTGAAAGTATCTTTCCAGCACCAGGTACTAAAGTATTCCTTCTTTTGCAGTGAGTCCACTATAATCATAATACTGACCTTTACATGCCTTTCTTCTTCAAAGAAGACTGAACAACTGGCTCATGACAAATTACTTCTTACTAAAACGTCTTTCATGCTTATTTGTACCCTAAAGAAAAAAAAAAGTCAACCATTTAGTCAAGGTATGTTCATAAACATGTATGATCTAATCATATTTAGTGGCTTTCAAGGGCAGTTGTTTTTATTCTTATGTATTTTTAAATAATAGAAAAACTATACAACAACAACAAAAAATAAAACTGTGATTTAAATGCTTCAGAATCTTCAAAACTGCTTCATATATTTCTCATTGGTCTTTCCAAAATAATGGAAAAGAGGGAAACCACCTATTTCCCTTTTATTGTTTCTGTGGAAACAGTAGAAGTAGTAAGAGGCTCTTGGGACTATATAAAAGTTCAGCATCTGTGACCATCACTAATACAACACTGAAGAAGTTTCAAGTGATCAAGCATTTTCTGAAGGAAGACCATCATCTTGTCAGCCTATCCTACTCTACTTCCAACCTTCACTTTCTGACCTTTTATTGATGTGATATGGTGGTTAAGTGGAAAGAAGATAAGCCTGATGAGACCATTAAAATCAGGTTTGAATCTGGGCCTTACCAGTTCCTATCTGTGACCTTGATCAATTTGTTTACCTTTTTGAGTCCCTCTATTTCCATATCTATAAAATGGAATTTTGTTTGTCTAGAATAGCACCTCTGGACCTTTTGTTCTGTAAAGAGCTCCTTGTTCTTGTGGAGGCTGCCAATCCAAAACACCCTATTAATAGCAACTGCATTGAGTTTGCTGGAGTCCCTCACTCCGTCCCTAAGATTTGCTCAACTGGAGCTTGTGAGAAAAGCCATTTCCACACTTCTCTAAATACATACTAATACAGGTGAGTCACACCACAGTCACCCAATCTGGCCCCATTCCATTCTGCAGAAAATGAGGGGTAAATGATCCCTCATCCACTCAACACATATTAGCAAAATACCTGTGTCTACCAATGGAGACCCACTTCTACAGACAGAATGTAAATTCCAGGAATAAATTCAACCTAGAGAAGCAGAGAAGAGAAGGAAAGAGTCCTGACTTTTAAGAATGCAATTTAAAAAAAAAGTTGCATAAGAGCAACTATGAGGATGGTCCAAGACAGGGCAGAGTTTTGTTCTGTTGTGCAGGAAGTGGAACCAACTCGTCAGCACTTAACGATAACTTAACACTGTGAGGAAATAAATTAAATCAAGACTGCAAAGCATTTAAAATAATGGCTGGACAGATAATTAAGTTTTCAAGAAACATTAGCAGCTATCGTTTTAAATTTCTTCAAGATTCCCAAGGTTTTCTAAAGCTAGAGGACCCCAACATAAGATATAATTTAATTGTCCTCAAGAGGATCTCATGTTTGGTAAAATGGAGGGTCAGAGAAAAAGAGGAAGACCCCAATGAGATGGATTGGCACAGTGGCAGCAGCAATGGGCTCAAGAGTAGCAACAATTGTGAGGTTGGTACAGGACCGGGCAGTGTTTCGTTCTGTTGTGCATACGGTTGCTATGAGTCAGTACCGACTCAATGGTACCTAACAACAACAAAATACAAAGGTAAGCCAAAAGGCACCACTACTAGGATTCCAGTTCATACGTGTACAGGTTTATTCCAAACAAACTGTGCTTATAAACATGTCTCTCTGGTTACTGGATGGCGGCAGACAGTTCTTTCAGTTACACACTTGTCTTAGTCTCAGGGTGCCTTCAAGAAAGATTCTTAGAAAAAATAAATAAATAAATAAAAGTGTTTGTGTAAAGATCACCTATCTCAGAGAGCTGATCTTTCCATCAGTCTTTAAATAAGATTGACGCAAATGAAGATAATTTTATGGAACAAATCATAACCAAGCAGCAGTCTTGGATTTACCAATATAATCCAAAGAGCGAGATCCAATCAAAACAGTGACTTCCAAGAGGACCTTCTGAACCAATTAAATTCAATGCAGAGAAATCAGCTCAGAAGGTTTTTGTGTCGGTGGGACCCCAAAGGGGGAACAGATTTTCTCAAAGGACACAAGACAATCATGGGAGCTACATGAAGAAGTACGAAGAAAACAGAAAACTACATTGGTGTGAAAAAGACCAGGAAAGTTGTGCCAAGGAATTTTTTCTATCACAATGCACCTTTTTATCCTTTGAGGATAGCAAGGGCTGCCCTACGAGAATTTCACTGAGAAACTTTACCCCATCCACCCTACAGCCTGTTCTTGAGCCTTCGGATTCTTTCTGTTCCCAAAAACACAAAGAACATTGAAAAGGAAAACGATTTTAGTCCCTCAAGGATGCCAAAACTGCCATTTTCATATGGTATCAATCAGAGTATGGAATTCTCTGGGGAGAGGGTTGTGGTGGTGGTGGTGGTGATGGTGTGCTGTGGAGTCAGTTCTGACTCAAGGCAACCCTGTATAGGGTTTCCAAGGCTGTAAATCTTTACAGAGCGGAAAGTCTCTCCTTTCTCCCTCAAGAGTGCATGGTGAACTTGAGCTGCTCACCTTGGGGTTAGCAGCCTAAAACATAATCCACTAGGTTACCTGATGAAAACAGCACCTTCAGAAGTGTATAGACCTAGACAAAGGAGATGTTGAAAAACAATAGCTTCACATAATACTTTTAATAAAGGTTTCTATGATTGTGTACCAATTTTTTTACTTGCCCTCATATGTGTTATACATACTAAACCCTGTGGTTATAATCCCATTTGGAAATGGGTTTTCTTTTTTATACTAATAAAGCAGTAATACTATAAAATGTGTCTTAAACTCATCTCTTTTGAGACATAAAAAACCAGATTAAGCAAGGAAACAAGCAAGCAGAGATGGGGGAGACAGATATTATACACATAAAGATCTTCGAGGAACAGAATCTGACGAGAAAAAGACTTCCCCTAGAATTAACAGAGAGACTTCACCAAAAACCAGCACCCTGAATTTGGACTTTTAGACTTCTAAACTGTGAGAAAGTGTATTTGTTTTTAAAGCTACCCACTTGTGATACTTCTGTTACAGCAGTGCCAAGTCACTAAGCACAGTCATCTGCTGGTCTAAAGCCACAATAACACTCTGTGAAACAGGAAGTTACGTGAGTTGAACGTCGTAGTCTGGTCCAATTTTTGTTTAAGCATCTTGAACAAACTTTGTGCCTTAGCGGTGATCAACCTACTAAGATAAATATTTGCCTTTGAAATTGGTTCTCAGTCCATGTGATTAGCAATTTCTTCATATCTGATACAGCTCCCTTTCAAATTTTTGTTTGCCCCCGTTAGCTTCCTGGAATCCTTAAACAGTTTAGAGAAATTGTTCATTGTATTTGAAGACTGTCATGACATGTAACATGCCTAAATCCCAAGCAATAACATTCACAGTTTTTCTACCTCCATGTCAACACTTCTTCTCTGCCTCTTGCTTTTTCTAGTTTTGCTACATTTGAGAGTCATGGTACATCTTCACAGTAATAGTCTCAAAATAATATTAAACAGAGAGATAACACTATATGATAGTTACGGTTTTTTGTCAACTTGGCTGGGCCTGGATAAGCTCTAATATAACATAATCCCTTCCCATAATGTGATCTGATTTGATAAGCCCTGATCTGATGTAATCATTCTATGTTATAAATCCTCACTGAATGGTAGCAATTCCTACAGAGAAGCCCTGGTAGTGAGGTGGGTAGGCACGCAGCTGCTAACTAAAAGGTCACAGTTCAATGCCACCAACTGCTCCTCAGGAGAAAGATATAGCAGTCTGTGTCCACAGGATGATAGCCCTATGGAGCAGTACATGCTGTCCTTAGGGTCACCATGAGGCAATGACATTGGATAAGACTAGTAAAACCCCAAGATGACATGAGTCAATTGACTTGATGACATTGGATAAGACTAGTAAAGCCCCAAGACGGCACAAGAGTCACTTAAACATGGTCATGGCGCTGTGGGTTAATGCGCCAGACTGCAAAGTCATTTGAACTGCAAGGCTGGTGGTTCAAGCTCACCAGCTGCTCCTCGGAAACCCTACACAGGGCAGCTATGGGTCAGGATCGACTCGATGGCACTTAACAACAACAACAACAACATTTCATTACTTAAGCCAACTATGGTTCCGTCTTTCATTCTTTTGTTACAAGCAATAGTTCTTATGCCGCACAGCAATTGTTTTCTTAGCCACACAGATCTGGTCCATCAAAGGGCCACCGTGCTATAATAATGATTCTTTTTTAAAGGCAGTCACTAAGAGTTGCTCCTATTAATTTTTTTTGGAAATGTTAACTATGCTTAAATCTACCTCTGGAGTCCTGGTGTGGCACTGTGGGTTAATGCACAGGACTGCAAGGTCAGTTTGAATGGCAAGGTCAGAAGTTCAAACTTGGAAACCCTGAACAGAGTCGCTATGAGTAGAAACAGACTTGATAGTACTTAACAACAACAATAAATCTAACTATGGTAGGCAGAATATTGTCCCCTAAAGATATTCATGTCATAATCCCTGGAATGTGTGAATATGTGACTTTACATGGCAAAAGAGACTTGGCAGATGTTGTTAAATTTAGAACATTGAGATACAGAAATTCTACTGTATTTTCTAGGTCTATCCAATATAAGGACTCCTGGTGTGGTGCTACGGGCTAATGCATTAGACTGCAGAGTTGTTTGAACTGCAAGGTCGGTGGTTCAAGCTCACCAGCTACTGCTTGGAAACCCTATACAGGGTTGCTATGGGTTGGAATCGACTCAACAGCACTTAACAACAACCATCCAATATAAACAAGAGTCCTTAGAAAGTGGAAGAGGGTCACACAGAGAAAAATATGTGACAACAGAAGCAGGCTAAAAAATATGCTGTGTCATAAGTTTTGAAAATGGAGGAAAGGGGCCAGAGCCAAGAAATGTGGGCAGCCTGTAAACCAAACCAATTCCGACTCACAGCGGCCCTATGTGGGCTGAGACTGTAAAGCTTTACAGGAGTCGTTTGAACTGTTGATCTTGCAGTTAGTAGCCCAGTGATTGACCTGCAGTTCCACCAGTGAGGCCTATGTCAGACTTTTGTCTACAGAACTGGACATATTAAAGTTGTGCTGTGCTAAGCCACTAAGTTTATGGTACTCTGTTATGGCAGCAATGGGAAATGATTACACTACCAAGCTTCACTTGTTTCTGGCGACATCATTAACTTTCTGAAATACTAACCCCTCCCTTGTGAGTTGGTATTACCCAACTAAGCAACTTCTTCATTGCAATAGACAGACAAATGATGAAATACTTAATGTATGACACTTAACAGTACACACTTGATACACATACTATCTTCAGATATCACATAAGTGTCATCCCAGTACAAAGGTTGGCAATGAACTACTGATCATTCCTGGGATGCAATTCTACAACTGGATATTTTATCAATCATCACATGGTCTAGTGTTTTTTATCGTTTTTTAAGGGGATGTCATCCCAGTAGGAGTTACAGACAACACAACAGGTGGCATCAATTGTTTCTTAGTCTCTCCTGGATTAATGAAGTCAGATTAATTTGATAAGAAATATATGTCACAGAATCACGGTTATCCAATATGCTATCCTCCTCTACACGCTAATGAACTGATAGTTTAAAAGATGGTTTAAAATTATCTGACACTTTAATAAATCTCAAGGTTATTAATTGTATTCCCTGTTAAATTTTCCAAGCCGATTAACAATAGCTTCAAGGATGGATTTAGGAAAAAATAAAAGATATTGTACCATATGGTGCAGGACCAAACAGTGTTTCATTCTGTTGTACACAGGATCACTATGAATCAGAACCAACACAATGGCACCTAACAACAACATATAAACAAACAGCAGTGGCCCTATTATGACACTGGCCAAGTGAGTTAGAACTCTAGTATGTGACCCATATCCAACTAAGTTAATTTGGAATTCTTTTCTACCTTGGTAATCATTCCCAACTGTTCTCAAGTTCAAGTGTTCTATTTAATTCTCTGGCATTCTTTCCCTCCTAAAAGTGATCCCTCAGAAAGACATCAGAAAATTATGACAGGCAAACAATGCTACATGACTTTGTTTCTGGTCTTCCTAGTCCAAGTATTTCTCTTTTTCAATTGTTTTGTTTTGTCTTCTTGTTTCTTTTATGAAGAAAACTATAAACACACAATACAGTGTTAATTTCTATTAGTTTTCCACTCATTTTGTAAATGCACTCATTGCTAACAGCTCCCCCAATACCTACAAGTTCAAACCTTGTTATTCTAAGCATCATGAACTGACCACACCCACTTTTACACTGAACTTATTTTTGCATTCAGCGTCCCTCAAAAATGGCACCCACGTCTCCTCCATGTTTGCTCATAATGGTTCACATTCCCTTTCCTTGTCCTCTCCATTTATGTAGGTTCTTTCCTTCTTTCCAGAAACCATGCAAATCAGATCTCTATATGATTTTTTTCCTTCCCTCACCATCCTCTGAATCCAGAATGCATGGTTTCTCTAAACCAATGGCTTGGCACTTTCTCCATTTTGATTCACTAGTTAACAGTACGTGACTATGTCGTTTCTCCTCAATATCAATATATAATGTAAGGAATTCTAGGTAGTACAGCTTTACTACTAACCAAAGTTTGGTGGTTTGAGTCCACTCAGAGGTGCCTCGGAAGAAAGGCCTGGTGATCTACTTCCAAAAAATCAGCCACTGAAAACCCTATGGAGCATAATTCTACTCTAACACACATGGTGTCAACGTGAGTCACAATCAATCCAATGGCAACAAACTAAATAGTAAAACTGGGGCCATGTTTTCTTCATGCAGTTTACATCACAGGGCTCACTGACTTGCATATAGCTCTGTACACAATATGGAGAAAGGAGTAATACTTTTGTTTCAAATGTAATTTATCAGCGTTTACTACCTACAATTGTTAAGCTTCAGAGGATACTATTTGACTCACAAGATACAGGAATCTATGTCATAACAGGCCAAGATGTAACTAGATTCTCCGTTTCTGTAATTAAGTTTGTGAACCACTGCAGGTCTTTTTCATCATCAGGACTCAGCTAAAACTTTGCTTCCTCAAAAGTCTTTTCTAAAAACAACATAGGCAGACCGACTGTTACTACAAAAACAAGCAAGTTGCTTGCCCAAGAGACATCAAGGCAAATGGTTGGGTCCCCTCAGTGTAAACCCCCTTCCAAGACTAAGACTCAATGAGAATACATGCTCTGATTGGTGACCACGGTCGTCACCGATAAGGGGAAGTGAGGAAAAAACAGCAATGAAGCTGTGAGCTAAGCCCTACCACAGTCAAAAGACTCCTGTGAACCCGGGTGGAAACCTGGTTGGCCAGCAGTGTGGCAAGACCTGGGGACTCCTGGGCCCAGAGTCAGTGGCATAGCCACAAAGGACTAGAATGGAGAGTGAGGCATCCAGCTGATAAGAAGAGAGGGCATATGCACAAGAACACCTACACTTGCAGATAATACCCACTTATCCTGGCTTCAGTGACTGGATGATCAGAGCTCAACCAGAATAAGAAAGAAGAGGAAAAAAAGAGTAATCTGATACAACTTGATGAACATGACCTACACCTATGGATGCAGTAGCTCAAAAGAGGAAACAAATCCTTACAGCAAGAATCATTCCTACCCCCTCTATACACAGAGTAGACAGGGATGGGCAATTTGGACATTGGCTACCCAAAATTGGGTGGGGGGGAGGCTACAAAGGCAAGAAGTGACTGCCTTACAAGCTTTCAAGAGGGAACCTAGATTCAGAGGGTGTGAAGGAAGGTAGAATCTCCACTGAGTAGTATCCAATCTGTCTAGGCGGGGCTATGAAATGAAATGCGGATAGGTCTCTTGTGATACAATAGTGAATAATTGTTATCAGGACTGCTTGTAAGGTTTGGAAATGTAAAGGTAGACGTTTTGTAGCAAGGAGGGGAGTGATTAACTTTTCAGCCTAGGAGCGGAGGTCCCTGGGACCATCAAAGGAGAAGAGCGGAGAGCAGGACCCTACCCAGAGAAGCAGTGATGCCTGAGATGGAGGCAGAGACGATGACGTGGAGAGATGGAGCAGTTGGGGACTTTAGACACAGAGAGGGAGAGGGCTGTGTGCTGATGACTGCGGGGTGGGGGGTGGGGGGGGCAGGCTTGTAGTCTATACCCTTTGGTTGGTTGATGATGCATGGAGGCGATTGTAACCTTAGCAATGAAACGATATATGATAAGATGAATGTAAAACTAATGTTGTCCCATGTAAACTATCACACAATTTACATTTTTTTAAAAAAGTCTTTTCTATTCTACTCGATTGGGCTAGGTTCCCTGTTAATAGTCACCCATAACACTGTTCTTGATTATCTACATCTCACTAGCAATGATTTTTTTCAATGTCTGATCCACTCTTCCAATCCCAAACTGAAATGCAAATTCCATGAGGAGTCCTGGTGTGGCTCTGTGGGTTAATAACCCAGACTGCAAAGCCATTTGAACTGCAAGGTTGGTCGTTCAAGCTCACCAGCTGCTCCTCGGAAACCCTGTACAGGGTCGCTATGGGTCGGAATCAACTTGACGGCACTTAACAACAACAACAACAAAGACAAGATCTGCCTTGTTCACCAATTTGGATTCCCAGTGCCAAATTGCATCCATCCACCTATACATTTACCCTTTCCTCCTTCAGTATGCAGTCAAGCAACACTGTATCCCTGTTTTCCAGAGCCTCAAATAGCAGCTCTGATCATTCAGTCTACGATATGATTAGTCATTCCACCCCCAAAAGCCTCCCAGTTATGCACACTCTGGTCTTTGCATCTAGGAAAGTGAGTTTTTATTTTTTTTTAAATCCCAAAGACTGATCCTTTTGCTAATTTATAACATGACACAAACTCCACAACGTCATACATTTCATGTTCTTTTCCCATACTGAGCTGGGACATACTAGAATGGAGAGTGAGGCATCCAGCTGATAAGAAGAGAGGGCATATGCATAAGAACACCCACACCTGCAGATAATACCCACTTATCCTGGCTTCAGTGACTGGATGATCAGAGCTCAACCAGAATAAGAAAGAAGAGAAAAAAAAGAGTAATCTGATACAATTTGATGAACTTGACCTACACCTATGGATGCAGTAGCTCAAAAAAGGAAACAAATCCTTACAGCTTGCATCATTCCCACCCCCTCCATACACAGAGTAGACAGCGATGGGCAACTTGGACACTGGTCAATGAGCATAAGAGAAGTCTCAAACACAATGTGCTACATCTTACTTTGGTGAGTAGTGACAGAGGTCTTAAGAACTGTGAACAGCCATCTAAGGTGCAAATACTGATCTCTCCCTATTGAGTGGAGAAAATAAAAGATGCAAGGAAACAATTCTTTCATAGGACTAATGGACCACATGAACCCCAGCCTCCATGATCCTGAGACCAGAACTATATGGTGCCCAGCGACCACTGTTAACCATTCTGACAGGGATCACAAGAGGAGGTCCTGGATAGAGTGAAAGACAAATGTGGAACAAAACACAAAATTATGAAAAAGACATGGCTTACTAGTCTGATAGAGACTGGTGGAACCCCAAGACTATGGCCCTTAGACACACTTCAAACCTAGAAGTGAACTCACTCCATGGTTCAACTTTCAGCCAAACAGCAGACAAGCCTAAAAGGTGAACAAAGGAGCTCTGGTAGCGTAATGGTTATCAATCGGGTTGTTAACCTCAGCAGTTGGAAACTACCAGCTGTTCTGCATAAGAAAGATGAGGCTTTCTGCTCCCTTAAAGATTTACAATCTCAGAAACCCTGTACAGGGTCGTTATAAGTTGGAACCGACTCCATTACACATAACAACAACAATAAGGTGAACAGTAACACCAGGGAGGTATACACACCTTAGAATAATCAAGCATATGAGACCAAAAGGCACAAAGGGATAAGAAAAAAGACAAATGTTAATAGCAAACACAGGCAGAAAGTGGGAAAACTGCAATTACATTGTAAAGATTGCAACGAATATCACATATGGATTGCTGTATGAAGACCTAGGGATTTGTTCTGTAAACTTTCACCCAAATCACAATAAAAGGCTTAAAAAGAATGAATTACCCATCTAGACTCAGACATCTGGTACAGAGTGGATCCCAGAAGCCTTCATGTCCATTCTACTGCCAATTTAGGAAGTACAGGAGACGGAGCCACCAGCCATTTGTCACTTTGTCACACTGTGGTGGCTTGTCTGCTATGATGCTAAAAGCTATGTCACCAGTATTTCAAATAGCAGCAGGGTTATCTATGGTGGATGGGTTTCACAGAAGCTTCCTGACTAACACAGACTAGAAGAAAGGCCCTTCAGTAAGACAGGCCTGACAATCTACTTCTGAAAATCAATGAAAATTCTATGAATCACAACAGAATACTGCCCATTATGGTGCTGGAAGATGAGGCCCTTAGGCTGGGAGGCAGTTGAAACACACAGTAGCTGTAACAACAGAGTCAAGCATATCAGTAATGAGAAACGATGCAGGAACAGGTAACATTTCATTCTGCTGTACATGGGGTCTCCTCAAGTCACAGCTGACTCCAGTGCAACTAACAAGAGCTAGATGGTGAAGGGCACGTCTTTTTAACTCGATTTCTCTGGAAGCTAATTACTCCATCTCCACTGAACTTCTCTTGCTGCTCCCATTTTACCCCATTCTGCCCACTTTGAAGCATATCCATCTTACACATCCATACACTTTGGACAGCTCCGATTCCTTTCCAGTTAGCATGCTTAGAGAACTAGCCAGGGTATAGAAGTGGTCTCGAATTTACGGGACGCACCTGTCACGCCGCTAACAACTTTAAAACATCAGAAGCCAGCCTCACAGGGGGCACAAGAATCTTGGGAGGTGGGCACACACTCATTACAGTCGTCGGGGGTGGCTACACCTGTGTCCCTGGTAGATAAGCGAGTACACAACTATCCCGCTGAAGGGTCAGCTGGTCACCGCCTCTGATCTCACAATCATGGGAAGGGAGTGCACCTGTCCAACAAGTGGGAATTGCCTGACTCAGTTCTCGGGCCAACGCAAGACACGCCCCTCTGCCCGTTGAGCCGGCTCCGCCCGTGGGCCCAGGTCCAATTAGTACGCAGGGCGGCTGCTCCTTCAGCTCCCAGAGGCCGCGCTGCCATCGCGCGGAGAAAAGGCCAAAGCTCGGGAGGGGGCGCGCGCTCTCTCCCTGCCCGGGTACAACCTCTGCCTGGTCCCTGTCCCCTCCCTAGGTGGCTGGCTCCGGGAGAGTCATTACCTGAATTTGCAGCCATTCCAGCCCAGGACCCCCGCCCCACGCAGCCCCGCCCCTTGTTGAAGGCTGACGCTTGCGCAGTACCTACCCCTAGAGTCCACGCTTCCGCTTTGATCACGCACTCAGTCTCGTAGATGGTTGGCGCCTGTACACCACGCCCCCATTTAAAGGGCCAGAGACTCAATGCTTCACTTCTTGTTAAACGGATGATTAACACTGTAAGAATGGAGCTCTGGTAGCGTAGTGGTTACGAATCGGGCTGTGAACCGCAAAATCAGCAGTTCAAAACTACCAGCCGCGGGAGAAAGATGAGGCGTTCTGCTCCTGTAAAGATTAACAGCCTCGGAAACCCTATGCAGGGTCGCTATGAGTCGGAACCGACTACTCCACGGCATATAACAACAACACTGTAAGAAGGAGCTCTGGTAGCATAGTGGTTACGAATCGGGCTGCTAACCTCAGAGTCAGCAGTTCGAAACTACCAGCTGGCGGGAGAAAGATGAGGCTTTCTGCTCCCTTAAAGATTTACAGCATTCACTATGAGTCAGAACGGCCCATAACAACAACACTGTAAGAGAGTCCTAAAAAAAAAAAAAGAGAGTCCTGGTGTGGCCCTGTAGTATAAGAACTGGACTACCAGGTCGGAAACCCTGTGCAGGGTCACTATGAGTCGGAACCGACTCCACGGCACTTAACAACAACAACAACCAGATTGGTTTTAACCCCAAAATTGGATTGGCGATTCAAATCCACCAGCTATTCCTCAGAAACCCATTCCAATGAGAGGTAACCCGAGGAAATGCAGAAATCATCAGACAATATCATTAACATAACATGCAAGTACAATTTTGCTCAAGATAACAAAACGGCTGCAACAGTACATTGACAGGGAACTGCCAGAGGTTCAAGCCAGATTCAGAGAAGGATGTGCAACAAGGGGTATCACTGCTGACATCAGATGGATCTTAGCTGAAAGCAAAGAATACCAGAACAATGTTTACCTGTGCTTTATTGATTATGCAAAGGTTTTCTACTATGTGAATCATGACAAGTTGTGGTCAACATTGTGGAGAATGAGTATTCCAGAACACTTAATTGTGCTCATGAGGAACCTGTACAGAGACCGAGATGCAGGCCTTCAAACAGAACAAGGGGACTCCAAATGGTCTAAAATTAGGCAAGGTGTGTGCCAGGGTTGTAACCTTTCACCATACTTACTCAATCTGTGTTGTTGTTTTTTAAGTTCTGTTGAGCAGGTTCTGACTCATAGCAACCCTGTATAGGTTTTCCAAGGAGCAACGACTGGTAAGTTTGAACCAACAACCTTATGGTTCAAACCATCCTTACGGTCCAGCACTTATCTTACAGTGCCACACCAGGATGCTGAGCAAATAATCTGAGAAACTGGTTTACATGAAGAAGAACGTGGCATCAGGATTGGAGGAAAATTCATTAACAACCTGTGATATGCTGAAAGTGAAGAGGACATAAATAGTTACTGATGAAGATCAAAGACCACAGCCTTTGATTTGAGTTGTATCTCAATCTAAAGAAAACAATGAAAAGAGATGGAGATAAGATTCTTTTGATTCAATAGTGAGTAATTGTTATCATGACTAATTGCAACTGTCACAACTGTAAAGGTAGAAGTTTTATAACAAAAGGGGGAGTAGTTAATTTTACAGTCCAGGAACAGAGGACCCTAGGATCATCAAGGGAAAAAAGCACAAGCAGAATGTGGGACCCTACCCAGCGAAGCAGCGACACCAGAGATGGAGACAGAGAAAAAGGCATGGAGAAATAGAGCAGCTGAGGACTCTAGACTCATGGAAAGAGAGGCTGTGTGCTAGCGGCCAGGTGCTGGTGGCCAGGAAGCAGGCTTGCAGAATGTGCACTTTGGTTGTTTAAATGATTATATATTCCTGAGTGGTTTTGTGTACACCTCCCCTCAAAACAGAAGAAGAAGAAAGAAAAAAAAAAACAGAGGGAATAGAAGCAAATACTCTTGAATGGTTATACACGGAGGTTGTAATTGCAAGGAAACAATGAGTGTAAAACCATTGTTCTCTCTTGTAAACTACCACTCAATCACAATAAAGAACTTAAAAAAGAAAACAAAAACTCTCACCACTGGACCAATAAACAACACCCATATAAATGGAGAAAAGATTGAATTTATCAAAGACTTCATTTTGCTCTGATCAATCATCAGTACTCATGGAAGCAGGAGTCAAGAAATCAAATGACATAGTGCATTAGGCAAATCTGCTGCACAAGACTTCTTTAAAGTGTTGAAGAGCAGAGATGTCAATTTAAGGACTAAGGTGTGCCTGACCCAAGCCATGGTATTTTCAACAGCTTCATATACATGTGAAAGTTAGATAATGAATAAGGAAGACCATAGAAGAATTGATGCATTGAATTATGCTGTTGGAAAAGAATATTAAAAGTGCCATGGACTGCTAAAAGAACAAACAAATCTGCATTGGAAGAAGTAGTGCTAAAGATCATCTGAGCCTTGACTCTCTATGTCAGAGGAAGAGCAAAGACCAGTGATTAACCTCACTGCTTTCAGAAAAGTGAACTTAGCCTTCACAAAGTCCAGAGAAAGCAACGATGCTCAAGCTTTTAGAGTTTGCAATCACTAAAATAAAAATAAAAAATTCAACTATTTTTGATGATGAACATAGCTTATTTTTCCAAATATGAACAATAAGAACATATCCACACATGCAACTACCTTCTAATTTTACCCTATAATAATAATAATACATCTTAAAGCCAAAAACATATCATAGATATAATCAGAATAAAAGGGTTGTCTTTAAATTATATAAAATATATGCTCATTTCTCTTATTCCACCTGAAGAAAGGTGAAAACTTTCAGGAAAAACTGGGGTGTCAATAATATTGGGCTCAGGGCACAAAAAATACACTTGCTGGCGCCTATAGCCAAGAACATATGTGTAGAAGCAGGAAGGACACCAGAAGGTGTGTTCTGGGAAGCAGATACGGACACTATTCAGTCAGGTAAATGATTATGGAGCATCAACCATATTCTTTACACTTCCAGGCCTTCAAGGGTCCCACTGTAGATAAGACACAGATCTGCTCTCCAGGTACTCTCTAAGAACACGGAGTTCAAACTTAATTACAATACAAGGCAGACTGATTTCAGTTCATAAGAAAGGTATGGATTATCCTTGTAAGGTCCATTCGTATGAAGGAAAATGGCAGAGCATCCATGAAGAGGTAGAATTTTATCACAGGTCTGAAGGATTTCAAGAAGAATGCCTAGCTAAGGGAACTCCAAATTCACCTGCCACCGATTCAAACCCAGGGCGACCCTGTGTAGGGTATCCAAGGCTGTTACTCTCTCCCTCAGAGCGGCTGGTGGCTTTCAACCACCAATCTTTCAATTAACAGTCTAGTGTTTATCCTACAGTTAGTTCCACCAGAGCTAAGGGAACACTGGGGTCAAAATCACTGCAAAGCAAGTTGGTTGACTCCTGGCCTGATGAGGCTATGGTGTGAGCAATGGATTTCACACTCTTTTGATCACTAACCACAGTAAGAAATTTCAGCCAAGACCAAGACCAAGTGTGTGTACACACACAGAGTGTATCAAATACACACACACACACACACACATATATATATATATGTCAGTTCTGACTCAGAGTGACTCTGTATAGGGTTTCCAGGATGTCAGTTCTGACTCAGAGTGACTCTGTATAGGGTTTCCAGGGAGCAGCTGGTGGGTGTGAACTGCTAACCTTGTGCGTCATAGTCCAGTACTGATCCACATCACCACAACAGAAGTCCATATATATACATATACATGTATGTTGTTGTTATGTGCCATGGATTTGGTTCCGACTCATAGCGACCCTGTACAGCGTTTTTGAGGCTATAATTCTTTACAGGAGCAGAAAGCCTCATCTTCATATATATATATAGTTGTTGTTGTTAGGTGCCATCGAATTGGTACCAACCCATAGCAACCTTATATATGGTGTAGCACTTCAGGTTAATGCACTGGACTGCAATGTCTGTTTGAGCCACAAGGTCGGTGGTTTAAGCTTACCAGAGACTCCTCAGAAACCCATACAGGGTCGTTATGAGTCAGAGACAACTTGATGACACTTAACAACAAGATATCTATATCTATATATAGATATATAGAGAGAGGTGGCTCTGTAGGATAAGTATTGTACTGCGAATCACAATGTCATCAATTCAAGCCCATCAGCTGCTCCATAGGAAAATGATTGTTTTGTGTTTTGGCAAAGATTTACAGCCTAGGGAATCCTATACAAGATTGCCATGAGTTGGAACCTACTCAGTAGCACTTAACAACAACAAACATATATACATAGAGAGAGAGAGTCCTGGTGTGGCACTGTAAGATAAGCACTAGACTACTAACCACAAGGTTGGCAGTTCAAACCTAACCAGCTGCTCCTCAAAAACCCTATATAGGGTTGCTATCAGTTGAGACCTACTTGATGGCACTTAACTATCAACAGAAGGAGCCCTGGTAGTGTAATGGGTTGCACGTAGGCCTTCAAACAGAAGGTCATCAGTTTGAGTCTACCAGTTCCTGTAAAGATTTACATCCTCTGAAACCCTATACAGGGTCGCTATGAGTTGGAGTTGACTCCATGGCACATCACCACCAATCAACAAAAGTATATGTGTGTTTTAGGAGGTTGTGGAACAATATACACTTGTCTGGGGATATTCATCAGCTACACGCTCAATTTTATGATATAAGTAATTCTCAAAGTGAACACTGCGTGGCTACCCATTTGCTACCCATGCTAGAGA
>NW_006408653.1:3307981-3309442 GCF_000296735.1 Chrysochloris asiatica
ATGATATATAGCGGGGATAATAATCAATGTAATGAAACAAGCTATATGAATGGTCGAATGTGAAACTGATGATATGCCCTGTAAACTTTCACTCAATGCAAAATAAAAACATTTAATTAAAAAAAAAAAAAAAAGTATATGTGTGTGTGGGTGTGTGGGTGTGTCATGAAACAGTAGTTGCCCTCATTGTGTGCAATGCATTAACAAAACACACAAACACGAAAAGGCCCACACAGAAAAACTCATAAACCAATACACTCATAGGGTTAATGTTACTAAATGTCCCTGTGTGCATTTATCTCAGTGGGATTTTTGTGTAGGATTTCCTTTTCCTAGAACCATTCCATGCAACTTGTTATGGTGGTGGTGTAGTTGTGTGGTGGTGGTGGTAGTTCTGACTCAAAGAAACCCTGTATGGGTTTCCGAGATTGCAAATGTATACAGGAGCAGAAAGCCTCATCTTTCTTCCATGGAGCGACTGGTGGGCTCGAACTGTTAGCAGCCAACACATAACCTACTACCCTACCAGGGGTCCTTTATGATAGACTATTATTTTTTTCCTTTTTTGGGGGGATGCAGGTAATTAAACTGATTTTATGATTTTTCTCATGCATAGTAACCCATAGTTTGAAGAGCACTGGTGTAGAGTGTGTGTGTGTGTTAGTGGTACAATGAAGCTGCAAAATCTGGACGGGAAAGTAATCCATAAAGACACTGAATGCTCAAACTAGGAGATCTGTTCTTCTGGTAAAAAGCCTCTGGAGACTCTTAAGCAGTGGAATGGCATGATTATAACTATGCTTTGTTGTTGTTACTGCCATTGAGTCAGCCCTATACAACACAACGAAATATAGCTTATCCCTGTACCATTCCCAGGATGGATTTCACATCATGTCACTGTGACTCAGAGTGTTCTCACTGGCTGATGTTTAGAAGTACATCACCAGTCCTTTCTTCATCATCTGTCTTAATCTGATGATGCCACTGAAACCTGCTCAGCACCATAGCAACAATTCACCACTGACAGGTGGTGGTAGCTTCACATGAGGTGCATTGACTGGAATTGAACTTTGATCTCCTGTAAGGATAGTAAGAATTTTACTACAGATCCACCAATACCCCCAGCTATGCTGTAGAGTGCTGGAAACCTGCCTTCAGCTCTGAACATCACATTTTTAGCAGGAAACTGTTAAACAAAAGCCTGTCTAAAACAAAACAAAACCCAGTGCCATTGAGTTGATTCCAATGTACAGTGGCCTTATTAGGGTTTCCGAGACTGTGAATCTTTATTGAAGCAGACAGCCTCATCTCTCTCCCTTGGAAGAAATACTAGACTATCATAGAAAACACCAAGTTGTACTGAACGGTTTTAGCTGGTGGGTTTAAACTGCTAACTTTGTGGATAGCAAACCTAACCCACAGCACTACAAGAACTCCTTAAAATCTGTCTGTTGCAGCCCA
>NW_006408653.1:3311902-3312976 GCF_000296735.1 Chrysochloris asiatica
TTCAAAAGACAGTTTGAGAAGACAAAGTCAAATATAATGACATGTGCAAAGACCTGGAGTCAGAAAACCAAAAGGGAAGAAAATGCTCAACATTTTCCAAGCTGGAAGAACTGAAGGAAAAATTCAAATCTCAGGTTACAGTACTGAAGGATTCTATGGGCACAAAGATGGAGTCCTGCTTTGGCACTGTAGGATAAGCAAAGGTCTGCTAACCAAAAGGTTGGCAGTTCAACCCCACCAGTTGTTCCTTGGAAACCCTATATAGGGTCATTATAAATCAGAACAGACTGGATGGCAGTTAACAACAACAACTATGGGCAAAATATTAAATGACACAAGAAACATAAAAAGAAAATGGAAGGAATACACAGAGTCATTGGACCAAAAAGAATGGTACAATGGTATGCTTTCAAGAGGTAGCATATAATCAAGAATTGAATATATTGTAGGAAGAATTGATGCATTTGAACTGTGATGTTGGAGAAGAATATTGAAAGTACCACGAACTTTCAGAAGAACAAACAAATCTGTGTCGGAAGAAGTACAGCCAGAATGCTCCTTAGAAGCCAGGATGGTCAGACTTCACCTCTCATACTTCAGACACACTATCAGGAAGGACCAATTCCTGGAGAAGGACATCAGTGAAAAACAAAACAAAACAAAAAAACAGAAGAACACTCCCATCCTCCCCCACACATGACAAGATGGATTGACACAGTGGCAGCAACAGTGGGCTCAAACATAACAACTGTGAGGTTGGTACAGGACTGGGCAATGTTTTGTTCCATTGTATACAGGGTTGCTAAGATTCTGAGATGACGTGATGGCACAAGCACCAACAGCAAGGGTGGAGGAGCCGTAGTGGCAGAGTGCTTAAGCACTGGCTGCTAACCAAAAGGCTGGCAGTTCAAACCCACCCAGCAGCTCTGTAGAAGAAAGACCGTCGATCTTCTTCCAGCCTATTAAAACCTTATGAGGCCCGGTGAACAAGGCTTTCTGCAGAGCCTCTGCAATACATAAAACTATAGGTAGAAACCAGAACCACATCCAGATCACCAGAGATGAGAAATCCCC
>NW_006408653.1:3317376-3318792 GCF_000296735.1 Chrysochloris asiatica
AACAACAACAACATTAAGCAAAAAATAAAAACCAAAAAAGAGACACCATCAATTCAATGCCAACTCATGACAACCCTATGAAACCTGTGCTCCACTAGGTTTTCATGACTGTGACCTTTCAGGAGCAGACCACCAGACCTTTCTTCTGAGAGGACTCTGGGTGACGTTGAACCATCAACATTTTGGTTAGTAGGCCACTTACTCACATTCATTATTAGATTATTGTTGTTGTTGTTGTTGAATGCCATCAAGTCATTTCCAACTCATAGCAACCCTGTATAGGGTTTCTGAAGAGCAGCTGGTGAGCTTGAACTACCAACCTTATGGTTCAAACTGACCTTGCAAACCAGCACATTAACCCACAGTGCCAATTAGTGGGGTAGAATATCTTTATAAACTATCAACCCTTCATAGTAGTTGGTCTAGGAATGAAATTTCACTATGCTTAGATTTGTAATTGACAAATAGCGCTAAGTGAATTGTTGTAGACTCAAAAGAGGCAAACAGAGAAGGAATTTAAAAAATAAATGATGTGGTCACACTAAGTTACACCTAATTATACTGTGTATAGTTACACCTAATTATACTGTGTAACTGAGGTTAGTGGGAGACTGAGTCCTCAGGTGGTCTGTGTTAAATAGTTCTGCGCTATTGAAGTCAGGATAATATTCATGTTGTGAGGAGCCATTTAGTTTCCCAAATATCCTTATAATTTTTATATTAAATCAATAATATAATTGCATAATGTTCATAGATCTTTAGGTTTTGAAATTTGAATTACTTCATTTGGTAGTTTTGTTTATATATCATTTATAATTTGTTTGGGCTTTATAGATGCAAAAAAAAAATCTGTAAATATAAAAAGGTTCAATCAAAAAAACAACAACAGTGGCTTACAAAGGGAATCTGCTTAGATCAATTAAATTCAAGGTAGAGAGGTCAGCTCAGAAGGTGATGGTGACTGTTTGGGGGGAGGAGTCCAAAGGGATCATCTTGATAGATTTTCTCAAAGGACCCAGGGTGATTACAGGGGCTTATCAAGAAGAAGTTCTAAGAAAATTGCAAACTGCTTTGATGAGAAAAAGGTCAGAAAAGTTGCACTGAGATTTTTTTTTTTTTTTTTTTGCCATCATGAGAACACACCTGCTCACTCTTTGAGGGTAGCAAGGGCTGTCCTGTAAGAATTTTGTTGGGAAACCTTATCATGTCCACCCACAGCCCTGCTCTTGCCCCTTCAGTCTTTTTTTCGTTTCTGAAACTCAAAGCATGATTCGAGTCTCACAGGGATGCCAAAAGTGCCATTTTCACATGAGGTAAAGTAAAGCATGCAGAATCCTTCAGGAAAGGTTTAGAGAGAAGGAAACATCCCCTTCAGAAGTATGTAAACCTAGATGGAAGCTATGTCAAGAAACACTA
>NW_006408653.1:3318932-3322992 GCF_000296735.1 Chrysochloris asiatica
TTTTTTTTTAACTTTTTGTTGTGAATTGGGTGAAGATTTATAGACAGGATCATCAACTGTACATTCAACAAATTGTGCACTTTGCTTCACCTCAATGATTACAAACCCCTTCCTGCAACAACAGTTATCCTGCTTGTCCCTGGGTCTCCCCAGTTACATCTTATATTTCACAAATTAACAAAGCAAAAATATTTGATGTACACTTACAAAATATATATATATATATATACACAATCATTTAAATGTCCAAAGGCACATTCTGCCAGCCAGCCTCCTGCCCACAGGCACACAGCCTTGCTCAGTCCATAGGCCTAGAGCCCGAAGCTGCTCTGTCTCTCCATGCCACTGCCTCTGCTGTTGTCTCTGCTGTTGCCACTTTTCTAGGTAGGGATCTCATGCTCCACTCATGTAGCAAAACTTTTTAAATTACTTTTGTATTTTTTGTTGTTAAGTGTCGTCGAGTCAGTTCCAACCCATAGTGACCCTGTATAGGGTTTCTGAGGAACAGCTGGTGAGCTTAAACCACTAACCTTGTGGTTCAAACTGACTTTGCAATTTAGTGCATTAACCCACAACACCACAACAGGACTCCTCTCTTTGTATACACAACATTATAAAAATAATAATTTAAGCCAACCCTAGAGATCTGTGAGAATCTTTTTCCCTTACAATGGATCTGAACATAATTCAAGTTTGAGAATCATTGTAATAGAGGGTCTATTAAAGCTTATCTAAAATTGCCTAAACATAGGGCTGGGATTTAAGAAGAAGAAAAAAAAAAGAGGTGAAAGTGGTGTCAGCTTATATTTAGAATTTTTCTATACAGAATAATGTTATGATTTTCTTCCCTTTGGAAAAAGAACCAAAAGTCATGCTATGTTTAGGGTTCACAGAGTATGTTTTGGCTTAAAATGTACCATTTATCAAAGTTAACTTCGTACAGGTCAGTAAGACCTAGACAGAAGAATGTTTGAGTTTATTAAACTTGTCTCTTTAAGTAAGACAAGCAGTTGAGCAGAGAGTTTAAAATGGAACGTCTGTGGTCTTAGGAGAAATTAAGTCAATGAGAAAAAAGCCCCCACATAAGATATAAAATTCTTGGGGTGTGGGAATCAGTGAGGGCTGTCTATGAGAGGCAAGAAGGGGTACATCACCCAAGGCTGTTGCAGTTGGATGATGCCTGGTATCCAACCTTAGTTCTCCAGCTCTCACAAAGACAGGAGGATGAGAACCACGGTCCAGACATTACTAGTAACACTGCATGTGGTGTAAAACACATATATCCTGACACATTTAAACATACAAATGAACATGATGGATGCCATAGGACCTGGCAATGTTTTGTTCTGTTGTACATAAGGTTATCATGAGTTGGAACCAACTCAATGACAGCTAACAACAATAATATCCTAAAAAATATCTTGTACCCTAGAACACAGAGCAGAGAATATGAGATGGGTGTTGTTGTTGTTAGGTGCCATCAAGTCCGTTCAGACTCAAAACGACCCTGTGTACAACAGAAACACTGTCGTATCCTGCACCATCATCCTCATAATTGTTACGTTGAGCCCATTGTTCCTGCCACTGTGTCAATCCATCCCATTGGAGCATCTTTCTCTTTTTTGCTGACCCTCCACTTGTACCTAACATGATGCCTTTCTCCAGGGATTGGTCCCTCCTGATAATATGTTTGAAGTATAAGAGATGAAGTCTCAGCATCCTGACATATAAGGAGCATTCTGACTGTACTTCTTCCAACACAGACTTGTTTGTTCTTCTGGCAGTCCATAGTACTTTTAATATTCTTCTCCAACACCATAATTTAAATGGTCTTCCTCATTCATTGTCCAACTTCCACATGCATATTGTTGTTGTTAAGTGCCATTGAGTCGGTTCCGACCCATAGTGACCCTGTATAGGGTTTCCAAGGAGCAGCTGGTGAGCTTGAACCACCAACCTTGGTTGGTGAGCTTGAACCACCTTGCAATTCAAATGACTTTGCAGTCTGACACATTAGCCCACAGCGTCACACCAGAGCTCCCTACATGAATATGAGGCCATTGAAAATACCATGGTTTGGGTCAGGCAAACCTTAGTCCTTAAAATGTCTTTGTTCCTGAATACTTTAAAGAGGCTTTTTGTAACAGATTTGCCTAATGCAATATGTTATTTGATTTCTTGACTACTGCTTCCATGAGTGTTTGAGTGTTGATTGTGGATCCAAACAAAATGAAGCCTTTGGCAACTTCAGTCTTTTCTCCACTGATCACGATTTTTTACTGGTCCAATAGTGAGGATTTCCATTTTCTTTTCACTGAGGTGTGCAGTCTTTGATTTTCATCAGTAATTATCTTAAGTCCTCTTTTTTCCCAGAAAGCAAGGTTGTATCATCTGCATATCGCAGGTTGTTAATGAGTCTTCCTCCAATTCTGATGCCACGTTCTTCTTCATATAATCCAACTTCTCTGATTATTTGCTCAGCATACAGATTGACTAGATACGGTGAAAAGATACAATCATGGCACACACCTTTCCTGATATTAAACCATTCGTTATCCTCTTGTTCTGGGTCTATGTATAGGTTCCTCATGAGCACAATTGAGTGTTCTGGAAACCACACATTTTTGCAATTTTATCCATAACTTGTCATATAGTTGAAAGCCTTTGCACAGTCAATAAAGCATAAGTAAACATCTTTCTGGTATTCTCTGCTTTAGCCAAGATCCATCTGACATCCCCAATGATATCCTATTCCACATCCTTTTCTAAATCCAGCTTGAATTGCTGGCAATTCCTTCTAGATGAATTGCTGCAAACGTTTTTCAATTCTCTTCTGTAAAATTTTACTTGCATATGATATTAATGATATTATTAAATAATTTCTATATTCCATTGGGTCACCTTGCTTTGGAATGGCACAAATACAGATCTATTTTAATAGGTGGGTCAGGTAGCTGTCTTCCAAATTTCTTAGCATAGATGAGTGAGCTCCTCCACTGCTGCATTAGTTTGATGAAAGATTTCAGTTTGCATTCCATCAATTCCTGGTGCCTTGTTTTTCACCAATTCCTTCAATGCAGCTTGGACTTCCTCCTTCAGTACCACTGGTTCTTGATCATATACTACCTCTTGAAATTGTTGAACATTGACAATTTCTTTTAGTTACTGCGACTGTTTATTCCTTCCATCATCTTTTGGTGCTTTCTGCATCACTCAGGAGATGAATAGTTAGTATTATTTATTTCTTTGCTTACAACTATAAATTAATTGTTCTCTTTCCCTTTTAAAAAGAACCTGGGTTCAGAGTTATTAATGGAATCAAAATTTCCAGATTGGCTATCTTTAAATTACTCAAGATAGTGTAGATGCCATTCTCATGTTCTCTCTGCCTGAAATGTACTTCCCCGCAAGATAACACATGTCTCACTCCCTCACCTTCTTCAGGGCTTTGCTCACATGTCACTGAATTAGTCAGAACAATAAAATTATGGCAGAAAGGGAAGATGGACTCTTCAGGGACCCAG
Source organism: Chrysochloris asiatica (assembly GCF_000296735.1). Classification (NCBI taxonomy): domain Eukaryota; kingdom Metazoa; phylum Chordata; class Mammalia; order Afrosoricida; family Chrysochloridae; genus Chrysochloris; species Chrysochloris asiatica. Next base: position 3,322,457 of record NW_006408653.1, read on the forward strand.
GTTCTTTCCATTTGTTGACAAATTTCCCAAGGAAGTGGAAGAAATTGATGGAGAAGGCTCACTGGTCTGAATTTTATTGACCTAACAGTGGCATATATTCCTTCTGCTCATAGTCCTTTAGTCAGTACCAGCCATTTGGCCTTGCTATACTGCAAAGGAAGCCAGGAAAAGTAGTGGAGGTCACAGAATGTTTAGGGATTATGGACTGCCTCTTCTACAGTCACAGCAATGAGGCCTTGCCTGACTATTCTCCCATCCCTCAGCACACCCTAACCAGCCTTCTATCTGCAGTACTTATCACTATTCAACATAGCATATAGGCATTTTACTATCTGTTAAGTTTCTGTCTCACTCAGTAGTAAGTAAGCACCATGAGAACAGGGTTTTTCCTGTTTTGTTTATACTTGTAGTCCTAGCATTCAAAGCAGTACCTATGGGAATTTTTTTTTTCCTCTTAAGCTTTTATTGTGAATTGAGTGATAGTTTACATGGGAGAACATCAGTTTTGCACTCATCCTATCGTATTTCATTTCATT
>NW_006408653.1:3323413-3326493 GCF_000296735.1 Chrysochloris asiatica
TCACAATTAGTCATAATAAAATTACTCATTATTGAATATAAGAATCTTATCCCCATCTCTATTTACCAGACCCGTCTAGACAAGATGGAAAATATTCAGTGGGGATTCTACCTTCCCCCACACACTCTGAAACTAAACTCCCTCTTGAAAACTTGTTAGCCAGCCACTTGTACCTTTATAGTCCCCCGGTTTTAGGTACCCAATGTCTACGTTGCCCATCCCTATCAACCCTGTATACTGAGGGGATAGGATTGATCCTTGATGTGAAGACTTCTTTGCTCTCAGTTGGTTTTTTGAGCTACTATATTCATAAATATAGGTCAAGTTCATCAAATTGTAGAAATTTACACTTGTATCTTTTATCAAATTTCTTTATCTTCCTTTATTTGAGTTCTGATCATCAAGCCATTGAAGCTAGGTTGAATGAGTACTATTTGCAATTTGGGGCGTTCATGTGCATCTGCCCTCACTTCATTGCAGCTGGATGCTTCACTCTCAGCTCTAGCCCTCCATGGCTAGGTCCTTGTCCATGGGCTTAGGAGCCTATGGGAACTTTTAAATAAACAAGCGAGTGCAAGGGGTGAGGTGGGGATGGGTGGGTCATAAACAGTGATCTGAGGATGCTTCCCAAAGTAGGGGGCAAATAATAAAGAACCCCTTCTTAGTACACACAAGCAGTTATTAAGTGCCCACTATGTGCCAGGTACTATACTTGGTACTAGGAACATAGAAACACAGATATGAATAAGAAATAGTCCCGAGAGCTAGCCAGGAAGACAAACACTTTTACAATATTTATTAAGATCCATTCGAAATAAATTATGGTAGTTTAAAGGAAAATTATTTTGACATTAACAAGAAATCAGATCTTATACCCAAATATTACTATAATTGGAAAAGGAGGAAGGGGACCCAGGAATTTATACATTTCTTCCCAAAGAAGGATAAAAGAAACAAGCACTAAATTCTCTACCATTTTGTATTTTTGTATTCTCAGCAACAGACTGCCTTTCACTTTTCATTCCCTTGCTCATTCCAGTGCCTTCCTACATTCTTCTTCCCTTCAGCCTGAGAGTAAATGGCAGTCCATGAATATTTACTTAAAAGAAACCTATATCTCACAGGGTGTGTATGTGTATGTTAAGATTAGGGGGTTAATGTTAGGGATAGGGGTAGGGGTTGAGCTAGGAATAGGGCTTGGGCTACTTTTAGGGTTATTGTTGTTGTTGTTGTTGTTGTTATGTGCCGTGGAGTCAGTTGCGACTCATAGCGACCCTGTGCAGGGTTTCTGAGGCTGTAAATCTTTATGGGAACAGAAAGCCTCATCTTTCTCCCACGGAATGGCTGGTAGTTTCGAACTGCTGACCTTGTGGTTCTCAGCCCAATTCATAACCACTACGCTACCAGAGCTCCTTATTGTTGTTAAGTACCGTCAAATCTGTTCTGACTCATAGCAACCCTTTATAGGGTTTTCAAGGAGTAGCTGGTAGGTTTGAACTGCCAACCTTGTGGCTAGCAGTCCAGTGCTTATCCTACAGTGCCACACCAGGACTCCTATATTTTAGCAATGTCATCATTTGAAATTTGTTTAGTGCTACCCCAACCATTCCACAAATACTCCTGCAAGCAAATAAATATATTTACCAGTCTTTTGAACAGAAAACTAGCATCACCAGAGCCTTGTCAGAACTCAAGAGCTAAAAGAAGGTGGAGAGGTTGCATAGAGAACCATAGTCAGTCACTGGAAGATGGCCAGGAATCAGACAAAAGGAAAGTGCAATGAGAGATTAAAGAAGATGCAGAAATAGCAACTGGAAGGCCACCAAAGGCAAATTTCACCCAATTCATTATTTTTCTTGGGGATAGCCTTGCTTACCACATGCAACTTTTTTTAATACAAAAAAGCAAGAGGGGACGGGATGGAGTTCAGAGGACAGTAAAAGAAAATTCAAAACAATCATGGTCCTCCACTGTGTCATGACTCAGACTCCTGTTTTGTTCTTTAATGTGAGTCCTCAATTCCCAAGTCTATCTTGTAGTCTAAGATGTTTTCTCCAACTATCACATCCACCTTCCAATTAGCAAGGAAAAAAGTATAATAGTTGCGTAGCTGGACTCCTGGTTTGGCACTGTAGGATAAGCACTCGACCTCAAGTTCAGGTTGAACCACAAGACTGGTGGTTCAAACTCACCAGACGCTCCTTGAAAATCCTATACAGGGTCACTATGGGTCAGAATCGACTCAATGACACTTAGCAACAACAATTGTTGTTGTTGGACTCCCTGGTGTGGTGCTGTAGGATTAGCACTGGACTACCAACCACAAGATTGGAAGTTCAAACCCATCAACTGCTCCTCAGAAACCCTAAACAGGGTCACTATGAGTTTGAACTGACTCGGCAACACTTAACAACTACAACAACATTGTGTAACTACTTCAAAACTTAGTGGCTTGAAAAATACCATTTATTATCTGGACGTTTCTGTTGGTCAGGAATCTGGGTATGGCTTAGCTGTGTCCTCTATCTCAGGGCCTTTCATAAGATGGCAGTCAGTGTTCGCTTGAGCTGGGTAACCTCAAGGCTTATTGTGGAAAGGATTGTTTCCAACATCACTCACATGGTTAATGACAGGCTGTTCCTTACAAACTGTCAGACTAGGACTTCTGTTCTTCACTGGCTGTTGGCCAGAGACCCTCTTACTTCCTTGTCATGTGACTTCTCCAAAAGGCAACTCACAATATAGTAGTTTACTTCATCAGAGTGAACAAGCAAGAAGAGCTAGGGAGAGGGTGAGCAAGATGGAAGTCATAGTCTGTTGTAAGTTGATATTGAAAGTACCTTCCCATAGTTTATGCTACGTTGTATTCGCTATAAGTACTAGTTCCAACCTACACTCAAGGGGAGGACATTACATAAGGGCATTAGTACCAGGAAGTGAGGATCACTAAGAATCATTCTAGGAGCTACCTACCAAACAACTCACAAGCCACCACTGTATGACAAACTGACAGATGAGTGTCGTACTGGGGTGGCTTGTGAGTTGCTGTGATTCTGAAAGCTATGCCACTGGTATTTTAA
>NW_006408653.1:3330473-3339978 GCF_000296735.1 Chrysochloris asiatica
AAGATGGCTAAACTTCATCTCTCATACTTTGGACATATTGTCAGGAGGGACCAGTTGCTGGGATATCATATTTGGTAAGCTGGAGGGTCAGAGAAAAAGAAGAAGACCCCCAACAAAATGGATTGGCCATCGATGGACTCAAGTGTGGCAACAGTAGTGAGGTTGGCCCAGGATCGGGCAGTGTTTCGTTCTGTTGTGCATAAGGTTGCTATGGGTCGGTACCGACTCGATGGCACCTAACAACAACAACAACCAAACAAAGATATGCCTACTTTCTCCAAAGACTCTTTCCTAAAACAGCATACACCAGTTTTCCTTACTCTTCTGTGGCCCATACCTACCAGCAAGGAAGGCTGGAAAATGCAGTCTTTATTCTAGGTGGCTATCTGCCCAGTTAAAACTTAGGGATTCACTTCTGAAGAAGAATCACAGAATTCAGGAGTGCAAAAGACGTGTCTGTTCCGTGTGTTTCAGGACGTGCTCCAGGCATTAAGAAGGGGATATGTGACTGGGTAGAATCACGGAGGCTAGGCTCCAATCCTGCCTATCACCCACCTTGCTGTTGTTGTTAAGTGTCATCAAGTCAGTTCCAACTTATAGCGACCCTGTATAGGGTTCCAAGGAGTGGCTGGTATGTTTGAAGCACCAACCTTGCATTTAGCAGTCCAGTGCTTATCCTATTGCACAATAGGTTCTCAATAAATGCCTGCTTAATCTGTTCCAGAAAAAAACAAACAAAACTGCTGTTGAGTCAGTTGTGTCTCCTGGCAATCCAGCGTATTTCAGAGTCTAACTGAGCGCCGTAGGCTTTTCAATGACTGGGTTTTCACACCCGCCTTCCTTCTAAGGAAGGAATCTCTGGGTAGATTCAAACCACCAGTCTTTCAGTTAGTAGTCAAGCACTTAACCATTTGTATCAACCAGCGATTCCTATTAGATTCAGAGGTAGCTTGACATACGAATCCATGCCTTTGTCTAATTCCTTTGAGCTCCAACTTCCTGTCTATAAATGACAGTACTGACACCTGTCCTAAGTATTTCATCAGGGTTGCCACAAAGTTAATGTGTGTGAAAGTGTCAATGAGTTTTTTAATTTGAAATGTGGTTCACTAGTGGCCACTAGGTGGCAGTGAGAGGTAGTGGGCTTGGGTTATGGCTCATGGCCACCAGATGGTGCTGGCATTCAACTGATAACACTCTGACTATGCTGGGAATCTTTGCAAGGGAGCTAGAGGGTTTTGGGAGCAGGCCAGTGCAACCTTTCATTCTACAGATGAGCTAATGAGGCCCAGTAAAGGTGTGACACAGCTGTGACGGCTGGGGCCCAGATTTCCTGGCTACTTTTCAGCCTACACAGTAATGGGGTTCTCACATCCTTTCTAGACTTGCTCAGGAGACCAAAGATATCCACTGTCCTCTTGCTCATAGATTTACCAAATTTTAACAGCCTGGAAAATGTTGACAGATAGTATCTCTCTTTGTAACTGTGTTGCATAACGGTTAAAAACATGGCTTTAGAATCAGACCATTTGTATCTGTGTAATAAACTCCTCATCTGCAAAGACAGGATAATCATTTCTACCTCACAGTGCTGGTGTGAAGATAGGTTAAATGAGGTTAGGATACATGGTAATGGTAATGTTGTTGTTGCTAAGTACCCTTGAGTTGGTTCCGACACATTGTATAGGGTTCCCAACAAATGGCTGGTGAGCTTGAACCTCCAACCTTGTAGTTCAAACCAACCTTGCAGTCCAGTGCATTAACCCACAGCACCATACCAGAACTCTTGGTAGTGGTGTAGCTGACCCAATTTTTAAGAAAACCTTACAAGGGGGCTTCAAAAGTTTCATGGGAAAATTCCATTATCCTTCAATTCTATTTTTCCATGAACTTTTTGAAGCCCCTTGTATGCTTCAAATTAATTATATCATACCTGTCCATTTTCCCAGGTTTTATGACTTTGAATATATTATTTGATCTTCATCTCTGTTCAGAGGAAAACAGGCATGAGTAATTTTGAGTTTATAATTTCTCCTAGAAGACAAACTACAGTGGATAAAAACATTGACATTTTAAGATGAATTCATAAAATGGGTTAATGATTTAATACAGAGAAGCATTGTCTCAACATATTTCCATCTTTGGTTTAGAAATATTTGTAACTCCTTGTAGATCCCACTGGAGGAGAACTTTTCTTTCTCTCATTTTCCCTTTGCTTTCCTATGGCCACATGTTTTCTAACCAATCACTCGAGAAAGATGGGAACTTCTCTCTTACCTGTTTAGAATTTTGCTTTATAAAATGTTCCTTTCCAGGTCTCAAGATTTATTAAACAAATACTATTTAAGACTGTGTGCTATTCTGAATTCGTCATCAAATAAACATCATCAAAAGTTCATCAAACTCAAAACTAATCTGAGCAGTATTGAACATTGACATCCTGCTGCAGTGCTGTAGGATAAAGCACTAGACTGCTAACCACAAGGCTGGTAGTTCAAACCCACCAGATACTACTTGGAAACCCAATAAAGAGTCGCTATTAGTTGGAACTAACAGCATTTAACAACAACATTGAACATTAGTTTAACCCAGTGAAACAGGTTAAATCATAGCACCAACAGATCTGCAACTTTTTTTTTTAAACATAGGATGTACACATATCAGGATAATATGTTTTCTGATCGTTTTGCAAAAGAAATAGTAATAATGGGAAACATTAATTAAACATGAATTAGTACTCATAAAGTACGATGTATTCTTTTAAACAGCTTACATGTACTTATTCAATTTCCATCATTCTTATGTGGTATGTACTATTATGATGTGCATTTTACAGAGGAGGAGATGAATCATAGAGAGGTTGTAACTTGCCCACATTCATCGCTAATAAAAGGAGGAGCCAGGATTTGAACCAGTTATCAGAGTCCATGCCCTTAGTCATAACTTATAACTAATTGCTTGGCAGAGATGAAATGTCCAATAAATGATAGATATGGGTCTATAGAGGCCAAGCTGAGGATCCTAGTTTTAAGAACAAGGGTTTGTAATGAGCAAGATATCCACCCAGCACCCAAACTTTCAGAGTGATGAAAGGAACACACAAAAGAAAAATGTTAAATACTCACATGGATAGCACAGAGATAATAAGCAAACACAACAACAATAAAGATGTGGGTAAAACAGCTGTAACTTTAAAAAGAACAATAATAACAAAGACAAACAAAAACAAATCCCCACAGACTTTAGAGACAGAGAGACCAAAGTTTAAATTCTGAATCTGCCTTTTGCTGACTGTGTAACCTTGGGCAAGTTGTTTAACGTCTTGGAACATTAGGTTCCTCATGTACAAATTGAAGATAACACTGTACTTTGCAGAATTACTGTGTTAGAGGCCAACGGAGGTAACATGACTGGCATACAGAAAGACAGACATTTAATTCTTATTCTTCTTATTATTTAACAAATATATGTCAATCAATTACTGGTTGAAAGGGATTCAAAGATGTTAAGATACTATTGCTTCCCTCAAGGAACTTACATAGAGGAGGTAATCAATGTATATGCCATTCGATAGGTACCTTATTATTGTTGTGTGTTGCTATGAAGTCACCATCTCATTAAGAGTTGCCTTTGTTTTGATTGGCCCTCCACTTTACCATCCATCCTGGTGTGCTGCTGTAGGATCTGCACTGGACTACGAACCACAAGGTCGGTAGTTCAAACCCACCAGTTACTCCTTGGAAGCCCTATACAGACAGGGTCACTATGAGTTGGAACCGACTCAACAGCACTCAAACAACAACAATGTCTTTTTCTAGTGATTGATCTTTCCTGATTGTAATGGATTGAATTGTGTCCCCCACCCCCTCCAAAATATATGTCAACTTGGTTGGGCCATGATGTCAGCACTATGTAATTGCCTTCCATTTTGTGATCTGATGTAATTACCCTATGTGTTGTAAAGTCTCACTTCCATGATGGTAATGATTAGAGGTAGTTTTGTTAATAAGGCAGGATACAATCTACAGGATGAGTTTGTATCTTGAATTAATCTCATTTGAGATATAAAAGGAAATAAACAATTGAGCAGAGAGACTTACTCCCACCAAGAAAGAAAAGCCAGGAGCAGAACATGTTCTTTGGACCTGGGATCTCTGCACTAAGAACCTTCTAGACCAGGGGGAGATTTATGCCAAAACACATGGAGATCTATCTCTAAGGAACACTGGGCCCACAGATATTGAAAGAAGTCAAGAATCTTTCCTCAGAGCCAACAGAGAGAGAAAGTCTTCCTCTAGATGTGGTGTCCTGGATTCAGACTTCCAGTCTCTTGAATTATGAGACTACCACTTGTCTGTCAGCTTTCATATTGTGGTGGCTTATGTGTTGCTATGATTCTGGAAGCTATACCACTGGTATTTTAAATACCAGCAGGATGACCCACAATGGACAGGTTTCAGATGACCTTCCAGATGAAGACAGCCTAGGAAAAGGGAGAGACGGATTACTTCTGAATACTTAGTCACTGAGAACCTTATGAATAGGAGTGGAACACTGTCACCACCAGATTACTGAATATTGAATTATGATGAAGAACACTGGAATATTGTCATAGTGCCAGAAGATGAGCCCCTTAGATTGGAAGGCTTTCAAAATGCAACTGGGGAAGAGCTGCCTCCTCAAAGTAGAGTTGACCGTGATGATGCAAATGGAGTAAAGCCCGTGGGAGAAAAGCCTGCAGAACCTTCATTTGCTGATGGGGCACAACTCAAAATGAAGAGAAACAGCTGTAAACATCCATTAATAATCAGAACACAGAATGTACAAACTATGAATCTAGGAAAATCAGAAATCATCAAAAATGAAGTGCACTGCATAAACATTGATATGCTAAGCACTTGTGAGCTGAAATGGACTGGTTTTGGCCATTTTGAATCTGACAGTCACATGGTTTTCTATGCAGAAAATGACAATTGAAGAGGAATAGTATTGCATTCATCATCAAAAAGAACATATCCAGATCTTTCATGAAGTACAACACTGTCTGTGATAGGATAATATCTACATGCCTACAAGAAAAACCAGTTAATACCACCACCACACAAATTTACGCACCAACCACGAAAGCCAGTGAGGATGAAATAGAAGAATTCTACTAACTTCTTCAATCTGAAATTAATTAAACATGCAATTACTAATGATTGGAATGCGAAGGTTGGAAACAAAGAAGGATCGGTGGTTGGAAAATATGACCTTGGTGATATAAACAATGAAAATATGACCTTGCGTTAGAAACAAAGAAGAAGGATCAGTGATGGGAAAATATGCCTTGGTGATAGAGATGATGCTGGAGATTGCATGACAGAATTTTGCAAGACCAATGACTTGTTCATTACAAACACCTTTTTTAAACAACATAAAAGATGACAATACACATGGGCCTCACCAGATAGAAAACACAGACATCAAATTGACTACATCTGTGGAAAGAGATGTTGGAAAAGGTCCATATCATCAGCCAAAAAAAGGCCAGGGGCAGACTGTTGAACAGACCATCAATTGGTCATATGTAAATTCACACTGAAACTGGAGAAAATGAAAACAAGTCCATGAGAGCCAAAATATGACTGTGAATATATCCCACCTGAAGTGAGAGATTACCTGAAGAACTGATTTGATTCATTAGACACTAATGACTGAAGACCTGAAGAGTTGTGGGATGGCATCAAGAACATCATATAGAAGAAAGAACAAGGTCATTAAGAAGACAAGAAAGATAGAAAAGACCAAAATGGATGTTAGAAGATACTCTGAAACTTGATCTCCAGCACAGAGATGCTAAAACAAATGGAAGAAATGAGGAGGTAAAGGAGCTGAACAGAATATTTCAAAGATCAGTTTGAGAAGACAAAGTCAAATATTATAACAAAATGTTCAAAGATCTGGAGTTAGAAAACCAAAAGGGGAAAACACGCACAGCATTTCTCACGCTGAGAAAACTGAAGAAAAATTCAAACCTTGACTTGCTGTATTGAAGGATTCTAAGGAGCTCTGGAAGCATAGTGGTTATGAATCGGGCTGCTATCCTCAGGGTCAGCAGTTTGAAACTACCAGCTCTTCTGTGGGAGAAAGATGAGGCTTTCTGCTCCTGTAAAGATTTACAGCTTCAGAAACCCTGCACATGGTTGCTATGAATCGAAACTGACTCCATGGCACATAACAACAACAACAACAAGGAGTTCTTGTAGTGTAGTGGTTACAAGTTGGACTGCTAACCACAAGGTCAGCAGTTTGAAACTTCCAGTGGTTCTGCAAGAGAAAGATGAGGCTTTATGCTCCCAAAAGATTTACAGCCTTGGAAACCCTCTCAGGGTCGCTATGAGTTGAAACTGACTCCATGACACATAACCACTACCACCACCATAGGCAAATTATTGAATGATGCAGAAAACATCAAAAGAAGATGGAAGGAATACACAGAGTCACTGTTCCAAAAAGAAATGGTCAACATTCAATCACTTCAAGAAGTAACATTATGATCAAGAGCCAATGATCCAGAAGGAAGAAGTCCAAGTTGCATTGAAGGCATTTGGCAAAGAACAAGATACCAGGAATTGACGGAACACAAATTAAAATCTTTCAACAAACTGATGAAATACTGGCGACACTCACTCATCTATGTCAAAAAATTTACCTGGCCAACTGATTGGAAGAGATCCATATTTGTGCCCATTCCAAACAGAAGTAACCTACTGGAATACGGAAATCATTGAACAATATCATTGATACCCATGCAGGAGAAGTTTTAATAAAGGTAATACACAAAAAAAATTCACATTAACATAGAACTTTTCAGAAGAGAATGTGGAATGAGGGATACCATTACTGATATCAGATGGATCTTGGTCAAAACCAGAGAATGCCAGAAAAATGTTTATCTGTGCTTTATTGACTATGCAAAGACTTGCTATTTTGTGGATCATAACAAGCTCTGGACAATATTGCAAAGTGTGAGTATTCCGGAACACTTAATTGTCCTCATGAGGAATCTGTATATAGACCAAAAGGCAGTGTTAGAACAGGACAAGGGAACAGCAAATGGTTTAAAATTAGGAAAGGTATGCACCAGGGTTGTATTCTTTCACTATACTTATTCAATGCTGAAAAAATAATCCGAGAAACTGGCTTATATGAAGAAAAATGTGGCATCAGGATTGGATGAAGACTCATTAACAGCCTGCAATATTCAGATGATACAACCTTGCTTGCTGATGAAGAAGATTTAAAATAATTGCTGATCAAGATTAGAGACCACATCCTTTGGTGTGGATTGCATCTCAATGTAAAGAAAACAAAAGTCCTCACCACTGGGCCAATAAACAATACCCATATAAATGGAGAAAAGATTGAAGTTGTCAAAGACTTCATTTTGCTCAAATCAACCATCAATACTCATGGAAGTCAAGAAATCAAAGGGCATATTGTATTAGGCAAATCTGCTTTGAAAAGCTCTTTAAAGTGCTGAAGAGCAAAGATGTCAGCTTGAAGACCCAAGCCATGGTATTTTCAGTAACCTCATATGCATGCGAAAGTTGGACAGAGAATAAGGAAGATGGTAGAAGAATTGATGCATTTGAGTTATGATATTGGAAGAGAATATTAATAGTACCATAGACTGCCAAAAGAACAAATAGATCTGTGTTGGAGGAAATACAGCCAGAATTATCCATGGAAACCAGGATGGCCAAACTTCCTCTCTCATACTTCAGACATACTATCAAGGAGGGACCAGTCACTGGAGAAGGATATCATGTTTGGTAGGGTGGAGGGTCAGAGGAAAAGAGGAAGAGCCCCAATGGCACAGTGGCAGCATCAATGGGCTCAGGTGTAGCAATGATGGTGAAGTTGGCCCAGGACCAGGTCGTGTTTTGTTCTGTTGTGCATAGGGTCACTATGAGTTGGTATCAACTCAATGACACCTAACAACAAGTTGTGAGAGAATGTGTATCTATTTGTGGTATTTCTATTATAGCAGCACGAGATGAGTAAAACACTGATGGCACAGCTATTTTAGATTATGTTCTGTTGGGATACATAAGGCTAATTTTCAGAAGCAGATCGCCAGGCCTTTCTTTCTAGTTAGTATTAGTCTGGAAGCTCCACTAAACCCTGTCCCCCATGAGTGACCCAGTTGGCATGTGAAATATCAGTGGCATTGTCTCCAGCATCACAGCAACACCACCACAGTACAACAAACTGATAGATGCATGATGAATAGGTACCTTAGGAGAGGTAAAACATATAATGGGCATTAGAGGTTTTTCTAGCAGTAATAATTAGAGACGGTTTCATGGATAAGATGTTAAAGATTTTCCCTGAAGAATGGAGAAGAGATGGGATGAGGATTCCAGGAATTTTATCAGCACAGGGAAGGGGTCAGAAAAAGCCAAATTTCCTCAAAGAATAGTAAGCAGTTCAGACTAGAATTGTGAGTCAGACTTAGGAGCATGTCAGCAAGCACAGGAAAGGAATTTCTGGTTCAACTTGGCACATTAAACATATGCATTTGACTCTGTTCCTAAAATGACAATAAAGTAATAAAGTGTGAACCCACAGGACTTTAGAAACAAGAGAAGAGACAATAGCTTTTGGAAGATTCCAAAAATAGCAGTGGGAAGATAGATTATAGTTGGGTGAGGATTAAATGACTTAGCTGAGAATAGAAAGCTGCCTACAGTGGGTGGAGAAGTTTCAAGAAACAAGTCAATTGGAAATGAAAAAGAAAGAAAGGTTTAGAAAACTGAAGTACCAGGTAACTCTAAAGTTGCTGGTACGAGGTTGGGCTGACTATGATGTGTTGAGAGTCTGATTTCCTTCTTCCAACCTTGTAGTAAGAGGCTTTTTTCCACCTGACCCAGCAGAAAACATGAGATGTACTCTCTGGGGAGGCTTCAGGAGGGGGACTTGGATCTTGGGGAGATACCAGGCAAAATGGAGAGTAGAGGTAAGGTCCAAATTGAAAACAGGGACATTACGTGAAATTCCCCTGTTGGGCTTCCAGAATGCTGATGACTGGCTTGCACTTGAGAGGAAGAAAGTTGGGAAAGTCACTGGGTGGTTAACAACCCAAGAGAAAGATGTGCTGATACTGGTGTTGGTGGGGGAGTCACCTAATTACACTATGCTATAGCCCATGCTCAGTCAACCCTGCCTTTCTTATTTAACAAAGACCCAATTAAGTAAGAAACAAACAAACCTGGGGAAACAGACAATTCAGGGAGAAGAAAACTTTTTTTTTGAAACAGCACAGTTAACATTCTCAAAGGGACAGGAAATCATTGTACCCAAAGAACAAGGTCCGTAGTTATTTTTTAAAATAATTTTAGACAATAAGAAAGGACTCATATTTAGATAGCTAAAACAAACAGTATAGGTTTAGATGGAAAATAAACTGAGGAAATCTCCCCAAAACAAAACAATTAAGGTAAAGAGAAAAAGAAAGAAA
>NW_006408653.1:3340604-3355058 GCF_000296735.1 Chrysochloris asiatica
ACAGAGCAGATCCTCAAAGCTTCTAAAGAGAAAAATTGGGTCATATATACAAAGATTAATCCTTTGTTCAATACATTGGGCTGCTCAAAAGCAATGCTGGAATGGCAATGAGAAATTTTATTGGAATGATGAAAATGTTCTAAAACTGACTTATTGTGATGGTTGCACAAATTGGTAAATTTAGTAAAAAATCATTCAGCTGTGCCCTTGAAATAGATGAACTTTATGATTACAAAAATACGCTTCAACAGCATTGCAAAGAAGAATGAGTAAAATAACAATCTGTAGGATTCAATATATATGAGAGGGAGGCCTTCAAAAAGTTTGGGCAAAAAATGGAATTGAAAGATAATGGAATTTTTCCATGAACTTTTTGAAGCTCTATCATTTAATATATGTGGTATAGTGGCCTTTCCAGTCTTTGTGATTCTCACACAGTGATTGGGTGGGACTATGCAAATAAGGTGTATGGAACCTATAATGGCTAATTTAAATTCTGTGTTAACTTGGCAGGAACATGGTTTTCAGTGGTTTGGCAGCAATGTGATAATGTAATCATCTTCCATTTTGTGATACAATATAATTTTTCTACATTCTGTGATGTGTTGTAAATCCAAGCCTCTATGCCTTTAATTATGATTTCATTTATGAGGGAGCTCTTTGTTATACTAATGAAGGTAGATGTATCTTGAGTCACCACTTTACTAGAGGTTGAGACTTAATCACCACTCTTACCCCAACCACTAGTTTTATTCAAGTCACACCCTCACTTGTGTCATATGTTTTTGTTTACAAGTGATAAAAGGAGAGAGGAGCAAGCAGAGACCCACTATCACCAGAAAGAAAAGCTAGGACTGAAGCACATCCTTTGGATCCAGGATCCCTTAGCTGAGAACCTCTTAGACCCAAAAGACAGAGAGCTGTAACACAGAGATCATGTAAGTCACAGAGAACTGACAGAAGCAGAACCAGAATACTGGTGTAAGATAGTGCAGTAGGCTTCCTGGCTTACTGAGCAAGGCAGCTACAATGGGTGTGCCAACCTACGGAGTGAGCAGGCTGAGCACCTTCGGGCCAAGGTTTACTGGTGGAGTGGAATGTGCCCAGCCACTTACTGGTAGAACTAAAGTGCTCTGTAACACTTGTCTGAGCAGAGCAGAGGGGCTAAGGGACTGGGAGGCTGAGAGGTTGAGGGTCATAGAGAGAGACATGCTTATGGCCCAGTTGAGAAGAGGCTGTCCTGATCAAAGAACCGTATCCTGAGTTATTTCAGATCCTTAGTTGTAATGTGCTACTTCCCTAGTTAATCCCACAATTGTGAGTATTGTCAGTGAGTTCCGTGTGGTCATTGCAATGAATTATTGAACAAAAAAGAGAAGCTGAGGGCCAAGGGAGGGAAGGCAAATGTTGTTGACAGAACCGGTATAAAGGTTGGAGAGAGGAAGTGGTCTGACCTCTGCTTCATAGGGATTAGTTCTGGGCTGATGATGATTCTCTCTCCTCCTTTTGAAGTTAGAGGTCAAACACCACCCTCACCACACCATTCTTCATATAGAAATACAAAAATGTAGAAGTATATCACAAAAGAACTAGTAAATAATACATGTATAAATATTGAACACATCATTCAAATAAATTGCTATAAAACAAGCAAAACAAAAAAACCATGCTGGGAGCTAGAAGACAATAGAGAAATTCCTTCCAAATTCTAAAGGAAAATTGTTTTTATCAAGAATTCTCTAGTCAGTCAAATTGTCAATAAAGCAGGAAATGCGTTATTTTCAGAATGCAATGTTTCATACATTTGCATTTGACATTCCTACTCTCAGACAGCTACTAAAAGATGTAATGAGGAAATAAACTAAGAATACATGGGCCTGGGAATAAAGGAAGACGTAATACAAGAGAGACGTAAAAGAACCTTCCAGAGATGTGATGAAGGGGACACCAGGATGACAGCTGTATGGCAAACCAGGAAAGCCACCAGTCCAGTTGGAGTAGGGTAACTCGAGGCTTCAGGAGTGGTGTTTCCAAGGAAACACTGGAACCTGATTTATTTGACTTTATTGAAAAAAAGTTTTAGTCTATAAGAGAGGCTTGGGATGAATTAATGATAAGTACATAGAAAACTAAGCAAAGAGGAGAAAAGCAATTATTAACTTTAGGAAAAATAGAACACTATTTTTAAAAGAAATGTAATCATAGTTTATTATGTGACTCAGCTATGAGCAATATTTACATAGTCAATGTAAATGCTGAATGTAGATTTAAGGAACAGCCATGTTACAACTCTGTTGGGAAAATGTTTAGTAGTGTGTTGAAGGAAAAATAAGAGGTAAATTCTAATCCCCCGTACAGAAGGTTGTTTGGACTTTGATTTCCCTAGAAGCAGACTCTGAGATAAGACGTTGTGGGCAAGTAGTGTTTTGGGGGAGTCCTGGTGTGGAACAGTAGGAAGCAAGGTTGGCAGTTCAAACCAATCAGTTCCTCCTTAGACTCTATACAGGATCCCAGTGAGTTGGAACAGACTCAATTAACAGTTAACACCAACAACAGTTTATTTGGAGGTGTCCTTGGGTGTGCAAATGGTTAAATGCTTCACTATAAGCCAAAAGTTTGGTGTCTCAAGAGAACAGCCTGCCAGTCTACTTCCAAAAGTTCACAGCCTGGAAAACCCTGTGGAGTTCAGTTCTGCTTGGACACATACGAGGTAGCCATACGTTGACAGCATCTGGTAACTGGTTTGGTTTATTTGGAAAGTACAGGAGACACCCATAGAGGATATTGGGTGAGCCAATGAAAGAATGTATGATTAAACCAGATACCTCTGTGAGTAACCAAAATTAATCCCACAGAGGAAACTGAACAAATGGGCAAAACATATACCTCAAAATTATCCCACCTGAGAGGAAGGAGCTGGGGTATTTATAAACCAACTCTTGAAAGTTACTAGTTGAGGAGTGCCAGGGATGGAGGAGCTGGCACATTTGTTTCCTGGTACTTTTTCAGCCTGCTGTATGTGAGTGCAGAGCAAAGGCCTCAGATACAGAGATGCAAACCTTGGCACTTGGATGGGCGGAAGAAATTTTCTTTTGCAAACTGCTTGGAGTCCTGGAGTGGTGCTGCAGGATAATGCACTGGACCGCAAGGTAGTTTCACTCAAAAGTGAAGGACCCTGTCTCTGATCAACAAAACAGCATTGCAGCTATACCAAGTGGTGCTGAATAAAGTCCTGCTTGGGCTTCCAGTCTCCAGAAAGCTTACATCTTTATTGCACCAGGAGAGCCTCCCCCAGGAGAAGGAGCTCTGGCAGTGCAGTGGTTAAGCACTCAGTTGCTGACTGAAAGGTGGCTTTCTGGGAGATAGATGTGCTAGTCTGTCTCCGGAAGGATTACAGTTTTGGGAACCCAATGGGGCAGTTCCACTCTGTCCTACAGGTTGCTATGAGTCAGAGGTGGAACTGACTTGATGGCATCCATGGGTACAGGAAACAGTGGAGTGAAGGAAAAGATCCCAGGGATAGAATCTTGACACGTCTGAAGGTGATAACGAGGAGTTAGTGAGTAGATAAGAGAAGACTTGGTCATAGAAGTGTAAGGAGAGTCAGTAGAGTTGAGCTGTGGCAAATTAGGGGTCGTATTTCAAGGAGAAGGGCATCACCTGTGTCCAAGGCCACTTGAGGTCAGGGAGGATGAGGTGCAAATACAAGTCTTTACATTTAGCCTACACCCTTAGGTGGTAGAAAAATCTCTGCTCTTGGAGTTGGGAGAACTTCTGGTTCTGTCTTCATCCTAAACCTAATCCACAGAGTTATTCATCTCCCTGAGCTCAGTTGCCACTCAGTACAATGGGACCAATCATCATGATCTACCATAGTAAGTAGCATATTTATAAAACAGAAATGTTTCCATACTGCCTTCTTGACTGCCACCCTGGAACCCCTAGACTTCCCTTTGACTCACCAGCTAAGGAGAACATCTCAGGTTCCTCTCCCAGAATCACGATTCTGCATCCATTCAGGTTGGTTGTGTTCAAAGCATGCATTCAAAGTTGTTGTTGATAGATGTCATGGAGTCAGTTCTGACTCATAGCGAGCCAATGCACAACAGAAGAAAACACCGCCTGATCCTGTGCCATCATCTCAATTGTTGCTTCATTTGAACTCATTGCTACTGTCACTGTGTCAATCCATTTCATTGGGGGGTTTCCCTCTTTTACACTGACTCTCCCCTTTACCATGCATGATGTCCTTCTCCAGAGACTGATCCCTCCTGGTAACATGTATGAAGTATGAGAGATGAAATTTCACCATCCTGATTTCTAAGGAGCATTCTGGCTATACTTCTTCCAACACAGATTTGTTTGTTCTTTTGGCAGTCCATGGTACTTTCAATATTCTTCTCCAACACCATAGCTCAAAGGCATCAATTCTTCTACAGTCTCTCTTATTCATTGTCCAACTTTCCCATGCATATGAGACTATTGAAAATACTATGGCTTGGGTCAGGTGCACCTTAGTCCTCCAGCTGTTATCTTTGCTCTTAAACACTTTAAAGAAGTCTTTTGCAGCAGATTTGGCCAGTGTAATACGTTGTTTGATTTCTTGACTGCTGCTTCCATGAGTGCTGATTGTGGATCCAAGCAAAACGAAATCTTTGATAACTTCAATCTTTTCTCCGTTTACCATGATGTTATTTATTGCTCCAGTTGTAAGGATTATTGTTTTCTTTATACTGCGATACAATTCATACTGGAGACTGTCATCTTTGATCTTCATCAGTAAGTATTTTAAGTTCTTTTCACTTTCAACAAGAAAGGTTGTTGTATCATCTACATATTGCAGGTTGTTAATGAGTCTTCCTCCAATCTCAATACCATGCTTTTCTTCATATAATCCAGCTTCTTATATTATTTGCTCAGCATACAGATTGAATAAGTATGGTGAAAGAACACACAACTCTGGGGCACACGTTTCTTGATTTTAAATAATTTAGTATCCCCTTGTTCTGCTTGAATGACTGCCTCTTGGCCTATGTACAGGTTCTTCAAGTGCACAATTAAGTATTCTAGAATATCCATTCTTCTCAATGTTATCCATAGCTTGTCATGAACCACACAGTTGATATAGCCTTTGCATGGTCAATAAAGCATAAGTAAACATCTTTCTGGTAGTCTCTGCTTTCAGCCAAGATCCATCTGACATCAGCAATGATATCCCTCTTTCTACATCCTCTCTGGATCCAGTTCATAGCATATCAGTTGTTAAATATTGTGACTATCATACCTGCTAATAATAATACCTTCTCTGCCTACCTGACAGTGACCTGGTGAAGCTCAAATGGAATAACAGATATGAAAGGTCATTGAAAAGGCCCCAAGTGCTGTCAAATACTGGGCAAAATATTGTTTTAACATAAAAATGCAAAAGTACTGCTGGAAGGAGACGCGGTCACAGAGGGCATGGATACAGAACGGTGATGAATTGCAGGGCTGGAGACAAGTGAGGGGGAGGGAAAGAGAGAGAGGAGAGAAGAGGCTGAAACCAGGCAGATTGTGCAGTCTCCATTCATAACCACTGTGGTGCTGTGTGCAGGACAGACAGGATTTGGGCCCCCTACCCCCACTCCTCAGCCCCAGAAGCCAAGTCTAGCTCAGACCACATTGCTTGGGTTCTGCCATTGTGCCAGATTCTATGTGATTGTGTATGTGTGTGTGTGCATGTGTGTTGGAGGTATGGGTGACAGGCAGGGGACATAAGGTCTTATGAATGTTTTCATATTCCTGCAGCTTGTTCCTATATGTTTGGTGAAAGCACAGGACAGTGGAACCACAACCATTTTGGAGTTTCCGTTATCTCTAGATGTTTAATATTCCCAGAGCCAAGGCCCACAAGTGGGGTCTTCCTATATTATCCATCCCAATAGTCTTTTACTCTTTCTAGAACTTCTACCATCTACAAACCTGTACAAGAACCTTTTCTCATTTTATGTTCACAACTACTCTGCAAATTAGATAATATTATTCCCATTTTATAGTGGAAGAGACTGAGGCTCAAAGATGTTAAATGACTTGTCAAAGGCATCAGGAAAAATGGTGGAGAAAAATATTTTCTTCTTTACTAAACAGACATGATATCCCAAAGGGGTGAGGTAATCGTGCTTAGAAAAGGGCCTTTCATTCTTTTGTTTTAACTCAAGACCTCTGACTCCAAGTTCAAGAAATCAAACAACACTCCTTATTCATGGAGGTAGTAACTCTAAATACCAACAAAGAGGAAAGGAGTCTTTACATCAAGTATCAATGCTATCCCCTCAGTACACAGGGTAGATAGGGACGGGCAACTTAGACATAACTTAGACATTAGCTACCTAAAATGAGGGGGCGATAAAGGCACGAAGTGACTGGCTTACAAGGTTTCAAGAGGGAGTTTAGTTTAAGAGTATGTGGGGGAAAGAAAGAGTCCCCACTAAATAGTTTTCATCTTGTCTAGATGGGTCTGGTTAAAAGAGATGAGGATAAGATTCTTACAATTCAATAGTGACTAATTGTTATCATGACTAATTGTGACTGTCACAACTGTAAAGGTAGAAGTTTTCTAACAAAAATGGGGGAGCAGTTAATCTTACAGGCCTGAAACAGAGGACCCTAGGACCATCAAAGGAGAAGAACACAAGCAGAATGCGGGACCTTATCCAGAGAAGCAGTGACACCAGAGATGGAGACAGAGATGGGGACACGGAGAAGGGGAGAGGCTGAAGACTCTAGATTCATGGGAAGAGAGGGACTAAGAGATAGTGGACATGAGGCAGACTTGCAGAATGTGCCCTTTGGTAGTGTAAATAATTATATATGCCTGAGTGTTGTTGTTGTTTTTTTTAAAGAAAGAGCTAAAATGAATAAAGAGAAATACTGTTAACTGATGGTACATGGAGGGGATTGTAATTATTGTGATGAAACAAGTTGTATGATTTGTTGAATGTAAAACTGATGATCTGCCCTGTATACTTTCACTCAATCCACAATAAAAACTTAAAGGAAAAAAAAATGTAAAAGAAAAATCAAACACCATATTGCATTGGCCAAATCTACTGCATAAGACCTCCTCAGAGAATTCAAGAGCAAAGTGTCCACAGCCCTGATGACTCTCCAGGAACAACTGCTGACTGCTTTATCCATAAGAAGAACTCTCCAGAAGAATTCATCAGTGCCCTTGTGCTGAATAATTTCTACGTCACCACATCCTCTTCCCCATCTCATCTAATTTTGTATCCTTCAGTTTCATAAAGCTTCAAAGGCTCATTGTCTTCAGGATAAAATGGCAAGTCCTTATCATGTCACACCAGGCCCTTCAGAACTGAGTCCCAGCATCTAGTCCAGGGTTGCAAACTCAACACCCACAGGAGCCAAGTAGATTAGTTAAGTAAATGGGTATGTTGTTGTTGTTAAGTGCCATTGTGTCAGTTTTGACTCATAATGACCCTGTACTGGGTTTCTGAGTAGCAGCTGGTAGGTTTGAACCACTAACCTTGCAGTTAGTTTGCAGATAGCAGTCCAGTACTTAGCCTACAGTACCACACCAGGACTCCATGTAAATGGGTATATGGGAAAATGAGGAAATGTTCGGAAATGGTAGAGTTGTGGCAAGCTGGAGACACCATGATGGGGAAAGACAGCAGCTTCCCGGCTTCTCAACTCCCAATAAAAGTATTCATATGAAAATGTAAGCCTAAGTTTACCTAGGAGTCTCCTGTTTTGTTTTGTTTTTTAAAAAGCCCTATATCCAGATGTTTATGTGAAATCACTCACTCTTCAAATGCTAGGGGAATTAAAATTTAAAAATTGTACAAGTCAAACACTTCATTCTACAGGCTACATTTGGGGTGTGGGCTGCCATTTTTCTGTCTTTTTTGAACAATCTGGTCGATTCATTATTCCCCAAACACACCATGTATTGCTTGGGGCTTGAAATCTTTGTCCATGCTGGTCCCTTTTCTACAACGCTATGTCCTCCCCACACCAACTGTGTCCCTTTGACAATTCTCTACTTGCCTTTCAAGACCCAAGCCAACCTTCACCTTCCTTCTATGACTACTCATTCATGACTTCCTCTTCCCCTGAGCCCAACTCCAGGCAAAGCAGAAACCTATCAGAGAAGGAAGACTTGAAAACTCTTGCACTAATAGCAATAGAAATATTGGACTGCACCTTGTCAAATGTGGAAAACTCATGAGACCTGGTAAAACAAGGTAGTTCCATTAAATTCCTGCTTTCACTGTATATGTTTTGTTTGTATTTTTGCCATTCAAAAAATTTCAGCAAACACTGAGTACTTATTGTGTGTTTTTGTTTTCGTTTGGGGTGGGAAGAGTGGTACTTTCATTTCTTTGCCTCACATTTCCATTTGAGGGGCCATAACTAGCCTGGCATCTCTCCCTATTCTTCCCTGATTTATCTGATAAGTGAGTTTGGGAGCCAAGACCTCAGCATGGTGGAGCTCAATCGGTAGGACACCAGCATTTCAGTTTCTTCTTTAGATGAAGGTTCTATGAAGATCCTGTAGTGTCCAGCCCTGCTTGGTTGGGAAACAACACCAGGAAGTCCCCATGACCACCACCACCACCACCACCACCACCACCACTACCCCGTGACCTCACATTCAAGCTTCATTTTTACTCTCAAGTTTATCTAAGTGACGTCTATGTCTGTCTCTCAACAAGTCAAGATCACTTTCAGAGAATGACTGTTATGTACTGATCTCTCCAACCAAATCCTAACAGAGGTGAATGGCATGCATCCTCTGCCCCAAGCAGTTCCTGCTCCAGTTTCTGTCTAGTCCATGGTGGACAAGAAGTTCTCTGAGATGATGTAGTAAGAAGGAGCAAAGAGCATGGGTGTTGAAGTCAGACAGATTTGTTTGAATCTTAATTCTGTAATTGAGGAACTACGCAAGATTTAGACAAGTTTTCTGGGTGTTGATTTTATCATCTGTAATTTGGGACTGTTGTGAGGGTCAAATCATATTACAGGGGAGGGCCATTTGCTCAATCCTCCCATTTACATAGATGAGCAAATTAAACATTTTTGATAATATGCTCAATTATACTTCCTCCCACAACTATCTCTTTCTTAATAAGTGTCAATTGCATTCTTTCATTGTTCAAATCAGGGGCATCCTTCTTCTCTGCATATCCTATCCATCAGCAATCTGTTGGCCTCTTACAAAACATAGTTCATACAATACGACCAGTTCTCGTCATCTTTACCTCTACTGTCACCTCCCTAGTCTGAGCTACCTTGACCGCTCCCCTTTATCACAGCAGTAGTTTTCACAATGGTCCCCCCACTTCCATAAATCAAATCATGTCTCTCTCCTGCTCAAAATCCTTCAAAGGCTTCCCATCTGACCTTACAATGGTCTGTTGTTGTTTTTGCTATGTGCTATCAAGTCGATATTCGACTTGTGGTGATTCCATGTGACAGAAAGGAAGTGTCCTATAGGGGTTTCTAGACTACAATCTTTACAGGAGCAGATTGCTAGATCTTTTTCCCTTGGAGCCTCTGGGTGGGTTCGAACATCAGCCTTTCAGTTGGCAGCTGAACATTTAATTACTGTGCCACTAGGGATTCTTAACAATGGCCTACCAGGTCATATACAATCTGGCTTCCAACTGCCATTATGATCTAGTCTCCTGCTCTTCCCCTGCTTGCTCTCTCTGCTCCAGTCACACTGGTGCCCTTGATGTTCCTCAAATATGCCAGGCATGCGTCTGTCACAAGCTTTTTCACTTACTGTTCCCATTGCCCTGGAATGATCTTCCCCAAGAAGGCCACATGACTTGCTTACACATCCCATTTGAGTCTTTGTTTGAATGCCATTCTCTTAATGAGATCTTCTGTGACTGCTTCTTTTTCTCTATTGCACAATTGATACTCCATAGAGTTGTGTAAAGTTGTGCAGATTGGAGGCCTGACTGAAAGAGCAATTATGGGTCCATGCTCTGCTTGCCAAACTGTGTACTTGGCACCAGATTGCCTCAACCCAGATAATTGACCTTTTTTTCTAACTTGAATGAGGTATTGTTTAAGCTAGTGGACATTCAAAATTATGTATTTCATTTCTTTTGTTGTTGTTGTTTTTATGTTTCACCCTTCCTGAACAGAAGGCAAGCTCCCCAAGGGCTTGGTTTTTACACTACTGCATCCTCAGCTTTTATAAAGGTACCCAGCACTCAGTAGGAGTTCAATGTTTGTTGAATCAATGAATATGATGACTATTCAATAAATTCTGTTGTATTGAATTAAAAGTTGATACTAAAAGAGAGTTGTGTCTTTAATGAATTCTCCTCTCTTCAAATCACTTAAAAATCCTCACTGTCTAGTGGAGGGAAAATTCGGAGGCTCCATTACCACCTTCACTCCATCCTCTTTTATCACTTTCTGCAGTGTCTAATAGTCTGGGTTCCTTGACATCCAATGCTGACTTCATTTCTTCTGCATTAATCACATTCAGCCTCGCCAATTCCAGATTCTACTGTTAAATGTTTCTTGTCATTGTGTTCCCAATGAGGGGACTGTCTGCAGGATGCAGCCGAGGAGGTGGAACTGTGAGCAATGGCCATCCAGATCCATGTATCTGATTGTCTGCTTATTGTGGGTTATCAATCCTAATTCGACGGTCAGAACGATTGACAGTAAATTTTATATTCAACTATAGCTTTTCTTATACCTGTGGTTATAATAGTGGGATTTCTTCGTTATGCTAATGGGGCAGAATCAGTATTATTGCTGCATGTCATCAATTTAGTTCTGATTCCTAGTGACCCAGTATAGGATTTCCAAGGAGCACCAGGTGGGTTTGAACTCCTAACCTTGTGGTTAGTGGTTCAGTACTTACTTATAGTGCCACAATCTCTTTTGAGATAGAAAATCAGCAGATGACATATAAAGAAGCAAGCAGTGTTGGGAGAAGATAGACACACCCCACATGAAGATCACCAAGGGACCAAGGAACAAGGACGTTCCCCAGAACCAGCAGACAAAGAGCCTTCCTCTAAAGCAGGCAAATTGCATTGGACTTAAAACCTCCTAAACTGTGAAAAAATAAATTTCTGCTTGTCAAAATCAGCCATGTGTGGTATTTCTGCTATAGCATCTCTAGAAACCTACAACACTGCTGCTCAACACATACATAGGAGTCCCTTGTATACAGTGCAGCATTTCCAAACTTGAACTTTCAGATCCCTACCTTTACCCTACCTCAGCTGGTGACCACAGCAGTTCCCATGTCAGAAATCTAGGCATCAACTTTAATCCCTTCCTCCCTTAGCCCTACAATCAGTCAACCACCAAAGCTTGTTGATTTAATTTTATAAAAGCTTTTCAAAAAGATGTCTCCTTTTCACTGCCTTAGCACTTGTCTTTCCTTTGTCACAGTAGCCTCCTAACTGTTCTCCTTGTCTAAAGTCTCCTCTGCCTGTACTGCCCCAGTTCCTCCTGCAGCTGGAATAGTCTTCCTTAAAATTATATCAGACTCTGTAACACTCCCTTTAAGAATGCTTCAGTGGGGCCTCATTACAGAGGCAGTCAAAGGATGTAGAAAATCAGCAAGAAAATTATTGGAACTCATTGGTGGATTCAGCAAAGTGGCAAGGTACAAGATCAATATACAAAAAATGAGTTGGATTCTTCTATACTAATAAAAACAGCTCTGAAAAGGACATTAGGAAAACAATATCATTTACAATAGCCACCCAAAAGATGCAATACTTAGGAATAATCTAACTAGAGAAACAAAAGAACTATACAAAGAAAACTACAAAACACTACTACAAAAAAACAAAAGAGACAAAAACGGAAGAATATGCCACAGATAGGAATATTTAACATTGTGAAAATATCAACACTACCCAAAGCAATTTATAGATATAATTATATTCCAATACAAATTTCAACTTCATTCTTTAAAGAGATGGAAACACTGATCACTAACTTTATATGGAAAGGAAAGAGACCTTGGATAAGCAAAGCATTATTCAAGAAGAAGGATAAAGTTGGAGACTTCTCACTAGCTGATCTCAAAATCTACTATACAACCATAATAGTTAAAAAGAGCCTGCTACTGATAAAACAAAAGACACATAAATCAATGGAACAGAATTGAGAACCCATAAGTAAGTTCATCCTCATACAGTTAGTTGATCTTTGACAAAGGCCCAAAACACATTAAATAGGGAAGAGGTGACTACCTCAACAAATGGTAGTAGAATAACTAGAAGTCCATTTGCAGAAGAATGAAACAAGATCCATATTTCACACCATATACAAAAACAAACTCAACATGGATTAAAGACCTAAATGCAAAACCTAGAACTTTAAAAACCATCAATGAAAACTGAGGGGCAAACTCAGGGGCTCTAATACATGGCATACATACACTATCTAACATTACTAAACACAAACAAACAGCAGAAGACAAAAGAGATGAGTGGGGCCTCCTAAAAATTAGACGTGTGCATCCAATTATTTCCTCAAAAGAGTAAAAAGGAGCCTTTGAGTTATGGTGTTGGAGGAGAATATTGAAAATGCCATGGGCTGCCAAAAGAACCAACAGATCTGTTTGGAAGAAGTACAGCCAGAGTTCTCCTTGGAGGCCAAGATGGCCAAACTTCGTCTCTCATACTTTGGACATATTGTCAAGAGGGAGCAGTTGCTGGAGAAGGATATCATGTTTGGTAAGGTGGAGGGTCAGAGGAAAAGAGGAAGACCCCCAACGAGATGGATTGGCCAAGTGGCAATATCGATAGACTCAAGCATGGCAACAATAGTGAGGTTGGCCCAGGATTGGGCAGTGTTTCGTTCTGCTGTGCATAGGATCACTATGAGTTGGTACCAACTCGATGGCACCTAACAACAACAACAATACAGATTGGGAAAAACTTTTTGGAATGACATAATCTCTAAAATTTATAGAAAACTACAACACCTCTACAAGAAAAAGATAAACAACACAACCTAAAAATGGGTACAGGACATGAACAGTCATTTCATTGAGGAAGATATTCAGGCAGCCAACAAACATATGAAGAAATGGTTGCAATTGTTAGCCATTTGTTGTTACTGAGTGCCGTCAAGTCAGTTGTAACTCATAACAACCCTGCATTGGGTTTCCGAGGAGTGGCTGGTGAATTTGAATCACTGACCATTTGGTTCAAATCGACCTCACAGTCCAATGTTTATCCTACAATGCCACACCAGGATTCCATTAGACTCCACTATTAGCCATTAGAGAGATGCAAACCAAAACAATGAGATATCATCTCACTCCAGCATTAATAGCAAGGCTCAAAAAAACCCAGAAAACAACAAATGCTGGCAAGGGTGTGGAGAGACTGGGATCCTCCTACATAGTTGATGTGACTGTAAGTGCTTCAATCATGTAGAAATAGTATGGCACTTCCTCAGAAAGTTGGAAATAGAAATACCATATGGCCTAGCAATCCCTCTACTTGGTATATATCCACAAGAAATACAAGCCAGGACATGCGTAGATATATGCACACCCATGTTCATCGCAGCACTATTCACAATAGCAAAAAGATGGAGGCAGTCTAAATGCCCATCAGTGGAAGAATAGATAAACTTTGGTACAGACACACAATGGAATACTACATAAGGGTGAAGAAAAATGAATTTATGAAACTCCTCATAACGTGGACGAAAAATTTTGTCAGTCACAAAAGGACAAATACTGTATGAGACCACTATTGTAAAAACTCAAGAAAAGGTTTTCACAATAGAGGCAGACCGACTGATTACTACAAGAACAAGCAAGTTGCCTGCCCAGGAGACATCAGGTCCTCTAAGAGTAAACCCCCTTCCAAGACCAAGACTCAATGGAATACACGCGCTGATTGGTGACCACGTTCACCACCGACAAGGGGAAGTGAGGGAAAAACAGCTGTGAGGCTGTGAGCTAAGCCCTACAACGTTCAATAGGCTCCTGTGAACCCAGGTGGAGACCTGGTTGGCCAGCAGTGTGGCAAGACTTGGGGAGTCTTGGGCCCAGAGTCAGTGACATAGCCACAGAGGACTGGAGTGGAGAGTGAAGTGTCCAGCGGATAAGAAGAGAGGGCATATGCACAAGAATACCCACACTTGCAGATAATACCCACTTGACCTGGCTTCAATGACTGGATGATTAGAGTGCAACTAGAAGAAGAAAGAAGAGGAAAAAAAGAGTAATCTGATACAATTTGATGAACTTGACTTACACCTATGGATGCAGCCACTCAAAAGAGGGAACAAATCTTTACAGCAAGGATCACTCCCACCCCCTCCTACACAGAGTGGACAGGGATGGGCAACTTGGACATTGGCTATCCAAAATGAGGGGCTACAAAGGCAAGAAGCGACTGGCTTACAAGCTTTCAAGAGGGAACCTAGATCCAGAGGGCA
>NW_006408653.1:3356513-3389904 GCF_000296735.1 Chrysochloris asiatica
ATATGATGGAATGAATATAAAACTAAAGCTCTCCCATGTAAACTATCATATAATTCACAATAAAACATTAAAAAAAAAAAAAAGAAAGAAAGAAAGAAAAGGTTTTCAAGCTAAACGAAACATTCTTTTATGGTTATCAGGGTTGGGAAGGAAGGGAGAATAATTCACTGGCTAGAAGGTAGACACATGTTAACTTGGGTAATGTTGTTGTTGTTGTTAAGTGCTGTCGAGTCTATTCCAAACCATAGAGACCCTGTGTAGGGTTTCCAAGGAGCAGCTGATGAGCCTCAACTGCCCACTTTGCAGTTCAAACAACTTTGGTGTCTGACACATTAACCCACAGCACCTCATTTGGATAATTGTTGTTGTTGTTCTTGATACGTGCCGTGGAGTCGGTTCCGACTCCTATCAACCCTGTACAGGGTTTCTGAGACTGTAAATCTTTACAGGAGCAGAAAGCCTCATCTTTCTCCCACAGAACAGCTGGTAGTTTCGAACTGCTGACCTTGGGGTTCGCAGCCCGATTAGGGAGGACAAAATACAAAAAGAGGGAAGTTGGCAAAAAGAATGATAAAAACACGTAAATACACAGTAATGTATGAAAGGGCTAAAGGGGATAGAGGTAAATAGTGTTATATATACAACCTTGGAACAACAATATTCTACAGTTAGATACATGGACAGATACACAGGCTAAATGCAAGGAAAAGTGAGAGTATACCGACAAATACATAAGGGTAAGAAAGAGGATATTTGTACATGTACTATGAATGTGGTAGAGTATTCAGCAGGCAAAATGATGAAAATGTCTTAAATATTGTTAAACATCTTAAGGCAATGAGTTGCTGAGCCTAGGAGCTCAGCACCATAGTCTCAGGGAACACCATGAACAATTGGCATAACATAGTCTACATAACAAAGGCTACTTTGGTGAGTAGTGGCTGGGATCTTAAGAGCTCATGTGTGGCCATTTAAGGTACAACTAATGGTCTCTCCATGTGCAAAAGAAATAAGAATGATGAGAATTGAAGATGCTTGGGATCAATTAGTCCAATGGACTAATGAAACATATGAACATCAGATTCTGTGACTCTGAGACCAGAAGAACTAGATGGTGCCCAGTTACCACTACCAACTGCTCTGCAAGGGACCACATTAGAACATCCTGGATAGAGTGAGGGGAAATGTGGAACAAAAATCAAAATTATTTTTTAAAAAGACCAGGCTTACTGGTCAGAAAGAGACTGGAGGAACCTGAGACTACAGCCCTCAATCACCCTTCAGGTCAAGAATGGAACTCACCATCCTGGCCTAATTTTCAGCTATGTAGCAGAATAGGTTTATAACGGGGATAACACTAGTTAAGGTATGCTCACATGGAATGGTTAATCATTCAAAACCAAAAAGGCAACATTTTCTTGAGGACAAAGTTGAAAAAGGGTGGAATGGAAATGGGAACCACAGGGAGGACGTGGGATTACTGTTGTTGCAGGGATTGGATTGCAATTATTGAGCTGAAACAAAGTGTAGGATCTGTTGAATGTAAAGCTGATGATCTTGATTGCAAACTTTCACTCAATTTACAATAAAAAGTTTAAAATAATAATAATAAAAGGAGAATAATAACAGAATCTACCTCTTAGGGTTTTCTGGTAATTAAGAGAATTAATTGATGGAAAACCCTAACATCATCTCTGTTGTTGTTGTTATTGTTAACTTCCTTTGAGTCAATTCCAACTCATAGCCTTCTTGTATAGGGTTTCTGAGGAGCAGCTGGTGAGCTTGAGCCACAGGCCTTATGGTTCAAACCAACCTTGCAGTCCAGTGCTTATCCTACAGTGCCACATCAGGACTCCTCTGTTGTTGCTAATTGCCGGCAAGTCGGTTCCAACCCATAGAAACCCTGTATAGAGTTTCCAAGGAGTGGCTAGTGAGCTTGAACCATTGACCTTGCAGTTCAAACTGACTTTGCAGTCCAGCGTATTATCCCACAGCGCCACACCAGGGCTCCTCTAGAATATGGTAAATAATAAATATTTGTTGAATATTCTATAGAAAAATCCATTTAAAAATTTCAGTGTTTTCATTTCAAATTCTCATGGACTCCAAACTTCCTAGAGCCATTAAGCTATTGCTTTGAGATAATCTTTAAACCTTAAACCAGAAATATGCCCTGAAGTCTTCTTAAAACCAAGACTTCAAGCCTGTTCATTCTAGTTTGACCCTCTGCGGAGAATTTGCCTTCCCATCCCAGATATACTGAATCAGAATCTACATTTTACCAAGACCCCAGGTTATTCTTACATAAGATCTTGTTAAGCCCTGCTTAAAACCGAACAGTAATATAGCTTAACTAGTAAAAACTTTCTTCCTTGAGCATTATGCTCTTTTAAGAACTATCTGCATGGGATCAAATTGACAAGAGCACCTTGAAAAATTAGATAGGAACTTTAAGAGTTTATGTTAACGGAGAAGGAACAACTCAGAAAAGGAGGGTGAGAATGATTGCACAACTTGAAGAATGGAATCAATATCACTACATGATACATTTAGAAACCATTGAATTGGTGTATGTTTAACTGTGTGTATTCTCAAGAACAACAACAAAAGAATACATTTTTGAAAATAAATAAGTTGATTTTAACAATTTATCATTCCAAGTCTTCCTCAGACATCACTTCTTCCCTCTTTTGTACTTTATTCAAATGCCTGTCATTGTGCTTGCCTCAGTTTGAGATGGTTAGTTTTACTGTCTATCCCTCTGATGGAGCTCACTGGACTGTGGGCTCCTGAGAGTCTGTCCTTGACTGTGGACTTAGTCAACATAGATTCTGTTTCATTGAACTGAATGAAGACCAACCTGGACTAGACATTCAGAAAGGTTGTTCTGAGAGGGAACGCTGCTGATTTCTTTCTTCCAGCTCATTGAAGAACATGCAACACAATTTATGTTCCAAAGTGTCTTAGCTGAGAGGCCCTAGTGGGCCTGCATGCTGCTACTGGCTGTCATCAGCACCGTCTTGCCCAGGAGAGTCTGTCTGGTCTACTGGGGGACAGACAACATTCCAGAGCCTGGTGCTGATAGGCAAACTCACTGTCTGCTGCTAAGTAGTACTTGTAGGGAAGCTCTGATGAAACTGCTAAGGAGGCCAGAAGCTGACTGTGGTAGGCCAAAGTCTAGAAACCACGTAGACAATTAACCCTCTTTATTCTCCAAACCACTTCAGCTTGGTTCACAGCTTGATGTGTCCTTAGCTCCAGGCCTACTTGCCAACCTCTCAAAAGACATACTGAGTCTCTTCCTTCAGCCATTTGTACTCTTTGGGTGCTATCTTGGGCTGAGTTGTATCCCTCCAAAATAAGTGTCAACTTGGCTGGCCCAAGATTGTCAGTGATGATGGCAGTCTGTGATGATTCCCCATGATGTGATCTGATGTGATAAACCAATAAGAGGATAAAGGGTGGGATACATCTGATCCAGTGTAAGGGAGATCCCCAGAGGTGTGGCCTGGAACACTTTTTATCTTACAAGAGATGAAAGGTGAGGTGAGCTGAGCTGAGAGGGACTTACTAACATCAAGAAAGAAGAGCCAGGTGTAGAGTGAGTTCTTTGGACCTAGGGCCCCTGCACTGTGAAGCTCCTAGATCTAGAGGAACTCTGATGCCAAGACACATGTAAATTTCCAAGAAATGCAGGACTACAGATGCTGAGAGACAAGGATCCTTCTCCAGAACCAACAAAGACAGAAAGTCTTTCCCCAGAGCCAACACTCTGAATTCAAATTTCTAGCCTCCAAATCTGTGACAGAATAAATTTGTTTGTTAAAACTATCTATTTGTGATATTTCCGATATAGCAGTACTAGATAACTAAGATCGTTACATACCACCAAACTATTAGGTACTTCTTGCCTCAGTGGTAACAGTCAGAGAGTGTTTTCAGATTTTCATAAAACAAAACCAAAGAATCTACTGCCTACATAGCGTTTCTGAATCTGGAAGCAGATAACCTCATCTTTCTCTCATGGAGCGGCTGGTGGGTTTGAACCACAGATCTGTGGTTAGCAGTCAAACACCTAAACCACTGTGCCACTGGTACGCTTCAGTTTGTTTAAATCTTTCAGTTTTTCACAGTCGTTGGTAAATATAAGGACACTCTCTTTCTCTGCCTCACTAGGATTTCTTCTGTAACATAGTATATATGACCCAAAACCACCTTCAACCAAATCTGGAATCTTCATTGTCATTGAAGATTCATTGTCATGAAAATCTATACGAAACTTGCTTCCAAACATTTGCTGCCAGTTCTTCCCTTTCCAAGACACGTTCCACCACTTTGCCCAGCTGCTCCTATCCCACAGAAACAACTCCTGGCCAGGACTATTGTCTAGAATTCACAGGACATGCTGACCGGTCTTCCGAGAGGGCTGAAACCCCATTTTTAAGATACTAAGAACTCACCATCTTGCAGGTCCTATTGGTCCCTTACCTGCCTTGTATCTATAATTGCACACCAGAAATGCCCTACCTGACCTGACTGGGGCAGTGAAGGGAACAAACACATCCAGAACAACACTGAGTGGGAAGTTGAGGAAGCTGTGTGAGGAAACTATATGCACATACATGCACGAGTGTGCGTGTCCTGCTTTATACAGAAAGAAGCAGATTTGGGGTAAGAAAAGGTGACACAACTCAGTGAAATTACTCTAAGGTTCCTCAACATTCCAGGGGTCAGAAACTCTGCCTCCCACTCTATTCCTGGTGTTCTTTCTCTTTTGACTTCTACTTGTGCCCTTCTTTCTGGCTCCAAGTTCCTTCTGAGATCTCGTTTTCTGCCCCCAAACTTCATACCCATCCCTGACTGTTCCCTCTGTCTCTGCACCTTCCACCTCAGCTTGTTTTTTCTCCAGGGGCCATTTTTTCCTCCTTGGCTTGATCCTTTTGTCTGTCACCTCCTGGCTTGTCTTCGCCTCTTGTTTCTCCAATTCTTTCCTCTCCGGCTCCCCTAACCAGTCTTTCTGTGATGCCTTGCTACCCCCTCCCTCGCCTGCATCTTCTCAGTCTGTAAATGGATAACTGAAATGGTTCCTTCTAAGAACCTTCCACTCACAGAGGCTTGAGCCCTTCTTCTAGGGGAGATGTCCTGAGTAGGACAGAGCAGAAATCCAGTTGTTGTTTAGGGGAATTAGCTGCATGCACCAGGGCCATTGAAAAGTTGCCTGAAGGTGGGAGGCTCTTGGCTAGAAATATGTTCCTTGTAGCCCATTTACAGACACCCAGAGGGCTATGAGTATGTCTGCCAGCACCCACAGGAAAGAGAATCTGGTTAACTCTGAAAACCAGATTTAATCACCTGAGATGAACTATAAATTGGGAGTACCCCATGTGCAAATGAGCATCCTGAAGTCTCTCTGTAGAACAGACCTTCTCCTATGAAGACCTGAAGGGATGACCTGAGGAAATGTGTCTTTCGTCTTCCTCCTGTGCATAATTACTGAGCTCTTTTCTCACTCATCATGGTTATTTTAATATAACAATATAGTAAATGTCAGAATGTTATGAGATGAATGCATGATCTAATTTATTTTTGCAGGGAAAACAATAAGAGACCTGAAACACTTACTTAAGTTAGGTGTTCTGAAAATGATCAAATAAGAGGACTAAAAGGAAGACCTAAGTGTGAAATATAGCTCGAGACCCCAGTGCCATAGATTCAAACTGCTTATTACCTGATATGATGTGAATGACTGATCACATTCCGCCCTGCGTTGATGACTAATTTTCCGTTTATTTACAGACACTTTAACTCTCAATCTGCTGATTCCTATGGGAGGTTTTTGAACAAGTCTCTCTGCTGCTCTTGTATACACACTAGCAAGGGCTAGACAGCAGTGCTTCCTAACCAGCCCCCTTCTGGGAATTCATCTAGAAACAATCTACTCTGCTTCCTGAGTGGTACAAATGGTCAAGTGCTTGGCTATTAACTGAAAAGGTTGTTGGTTCAAACCCACCCAAAGAAACCTTGGAAGAAAGGCCTAGTGATCTACTTCCCATAGGTTCTAGACACGAAAACCTTATGGAGAACAGTTCTAATGTGCAACACATGGGGTCACTAGGAGTCAGGATCAACTCAACGGCAGTTGGTACCATGCTGCTAAGGTGCCCTGGTGATGCAGAGCTTAAGTATTTGGCTGCTAATAGAAAAGTCAATTATTTGAACCTATCCAGTAGCTCTTTGATCCTCATTTTGAGGACTAAGGTGAGCCTGACCCAAACCACGGTATTTTTAATCACTTCATATTAATTGAAAGTTGGGCAGTGACTCTGTGTAGAACATGCTTTTATTTTCCTCAGTTGACAAACTGGGAAGAATAAATTTTTAGTTACTTAGCCAGAGTATATCTACTCAACAAAACTGAGTCCCAGTAATTTTGTACATAGTATTAAAACTATCGGCATTTTAAAAATTAAAAAAAAAACAAAAACAAAAACCTACGTCCAATAAAGGATATAGAAAAATCTATGCATTTGGATTATGGTGTTGGAGAAGAATGTTCAAAGTATGATGGACTTGCAGAAGAATAAACAAATCTGTGTTAGAAGAAGTACAGCCAGAATACTCCTTAGAAACAAGGCTGGCGAGACTTTGTCTCTCATACTTGGATAGGTTTATCAGTAGGGACCAGTTCCTGGAAAAGGACATCATGCTTGACAAGGTGAAGGGTCAACAAAAAAGAGGGAGAACCCTAGTGAAATGGACTGACACAGTGGCTGCAGAAATGGGCTCAAACGTAACAATTATGAGGATAGAGAAGGATTGGGCAGTGCTTCATTCTGTTATGCGTAGGGTCTGTATGAGTCGGAACCAACTTGACGGCACCTAACAGAAACAACTGCAATTCCATAGTAGAATATACGTGATCCGCTCCAGTACACCCTATGGGACAGTTCTACTCTGTACAACACCCTGTTTCTGGGCACTTTTCTCCTCATAACCTTTGAATTCTCCCACTTTTGAACTGTTTCCTCCTATTATCAGGTTCTCCCACTTACCTTATCAATTATTCTTTTATTTCTGTGCCATACATGCTAGCTTAGGTCTTTACTCTCATGCTGGACTCATGGCCAAATCCTCCTAACTGCCCAGCCCCTACTCTCCAGAGTCTCTGGCTGGTGCAGATGGTAAGCACACTCAACTGCTAACCTAAAGGTAAGTGATTCAAGTCCACCAGAGGCACCTAGGAAGAAGGGCTCTGGGCATCTACTTCAAAAAAAACAGTCATTAGAACTGTGGAGCATAGTTCGACACTAACACACATGGGGTCACCATAATCCAGAGTCAACTCAACAGCAACTGCTAAGTACAACTAATGTTCCTAAAATCTAACTTTTACCCCAGTCATCCTTGACTTGGATGCCTCTGCTGGTGGGTCCTGCTCAAGGGACACAAACCTGCGTCCTTCACCCAGCACTCAAGGTCCCCTTTTAATGGGGAAAAAAAAAAGTGAATCAAGAAACCAAGATGGCAGCTCCCATGGATGTGTACTTGAAGGCGGCCTTTACAGAACTTCAACCTAGTTATTGACAATTAACAGAAGGTGAAGCTTGCAGACAAACAGATTGAACAGCTAAACAGAACGAAAAAGCATGCACATCTTACAGATACAGACATTTTTACTTTGGTAGTGAGACTAACATGTATGAAGCTGTAGGCAGAATGTTTATTCTTCAGTCCAAAGAGGTAATTCACAACCAGCTGCTAGAAAGATAGAAAATAGCTGAAGAAAAAATTGAGAACTGGAACAGAAAAAAATCCTATCTTGAGCGGAGTGCCAAGGAAGCTGAAGAAAACATAAGAGAGATGCTGATGGCACGAAGGGCCCAATAGGAGGCTATGAGGGGAAGCTCTCTCTCTGGAAGAGTCCATTCTTGGTGAGGGTGGGCCCTGGGCAAGGAAAGCCTCTGCTCTGCTCTGATGGACATGTTACTGGGCGGCCTCACTACCCTGCATTTTCTACATTACCTGGAGTCCCTTGCAGATCCCAACCCCATTATTTCCTATCCTGGCTGTCTGCCACTCCTGCCAGACACCCCTGCCTCCCAGGGTGGGGGGGTAGGGGAGGAGTGTTGTGTGAACTCCCAGGGGAAGGATAGCAGGTGCCAAGAGAGACAGGGAAGCTCTGCCTGAGCCCACAATTGGTACCTTGCTGGTCGGACCAATAAAGGCATCTGCCCCACTCTGCTATGTCTGCTTTGCTTGAGTTGAGAGTGAGAACAGAGGTCTGAGAGGTGGTGGCTAACCTGTGGACCTTGGCTCCTGACTGTCTCTGGGGCCAGAGCCCTGCCTTTGTGCATAGAAATCTGTCCTTCCTTCATGATTGGGATCTTATCCATTTCTTTTTTCCCTTTCTTGTTTTTTGAGTAATTCTCTCAACTTCTGGACCTCCATGAAGTATATAGATTGAAAAGAAGGAAGAACAGATTATGGCTAAATCTCTCTAGGGCATTCTATCTAAACAAAGATTCCTTCCCCTGCTTCTTCCCAAAGATTCCAAAAGGACATTTATTAATAATCAACCATAAACCAGCAGTACCTCCAATCTGTCTCCTTTTGGCCAATATCATAAGAAAGTGGGCATTGTAACTCTGAACTCTTCTTGGGGGTATGCTGGAGCTGGCTTATACTGGCTCACAAGAGCCAATTAGCACATATCCAGACATTTTGTTGCAAACCAATTATTAAACACAACCATTATGAATTAAATTATGTACATTTACAATGCAATTATATTAAAAACAAGGGTAATATATATTTTTTAAAGTTAGTGGAAAAATGGACTCAAAAGATAATTAAATTTTTCCACAAAATTTTGAAATCTCCTTCTAGAGCACTGCTAGACATCACAAGTAGGGACTCTGATTTCTGCCTGTGAGGGACGTAAGAAAAGCAGTCTGGTTGGAAGCAGGAACTGGAGGACTTTTCTCAAAGCTGTACTAGGAATTCGACTGATTCTTTAGAGATCAGTAAGAGCAGTAGTTTGTCTGAAGGTGGTTGTACTTATGGGTTACTAAAAGTAAGAGTATATCAGTTGTCCAGGTCAAAAAATACTACTTTTATTTAGGGTGTTTTTGTTTATGGGGTGATGCTGCAGATGGAGAGAGCAAAATATATCTCAAGTCCCTCCTTAGCAAGACCACACTGTCTTTGTACTATTAAAGGAAGGAAACTAATATCTACTGAGAATCTACTATGTGTTGTACTCTGCTGGGGAGGCTTAAAAAGACGACATGAAAGAGTCTTATTGCAAATAAGTCAGAATTCAGTGTAAGAGACATTCAAGCAAATCCTTAGTATAGAAAAACATCATAAGCAAAGCAGGGGCCCTGGGGGTGCATTGGTTAAGTACTTAGCTACATACCATAAGGCTGGTGGTTCAAACTCACACTGCAGCTATGCTCCTATAAACGTTACAGCCTAGGAAAACTCATGAGCATTTCTATTCTGTCACATGGGGGCGTTATGAGTCCAAATTGACTCGATAGTACCCAACAATAATAACAAAGTGCACCTACTGAGTATCAGAATCTTATGAATTCAAATCTTCTAATCTGGTTGCGTAGTGGTTACGAATCGGGCTGCAAACCGCAAGGTCAGCAGTTCGAAACTACCAGCTGCTCCGCGTTCTGCTCCCGTAAAGATTTACAGCCTCAGAAACCCTGTTTATGGTCGCTATGGGTCGGAACCGACTCGACGGCACTTAACAACAACAACAACAATCATTTATTGGTCTCACTTCCTTCCAACTGTCATGGAAGATTGGGGCTTGCTCTTTCCCAATACTCCAGCCACAGGACTAGACGATAAGTTCGTTATGCTGTTCCTCCCTTGTCTCCAAATGACCCTGCAACACAATCTTCTGGAGACACCTCTACATTCCCCTTTTTTGCCTTGGGGAGTGAGTCCCCTGGCTTCATAAGCCCACCCTCCTATTTACTTCCTTTACTCCTACTGGGGAGTCCTGGTATGGCGCTGTAGAATAAGCTCTAGTCTCCAGCTGAATCTCTTGCCTTAAATCCCTGCAGGAAATGAAGGGATGAATGAACACTGTCTCTCACATTTCCTCACAGCCCTGGAGTGGCCTTTCATGCTTATTGTCTCAAACAGCCTGAGGTTCAGAGGGGTAATGCGATCCACTCCAGGTTACACAGCTATGCAGGGTCACCCTTCTCCAGGGACTTTTATTTAGGTCCCTTTGGACCACCCCATGTTTCCACCTGAGCAGTTTAGATGCTTCCACCGTCAATGACCTTTTCCAGTACTGACCTACATATCTGTCTGAAAGACAGGTTTGCAAGCCCAAACAGGATGGGTGGTAGCTCTCAGCAGTTCCTCTGTGCAGTGAGTTGTTTGACCTCTATGTTTGGAATGTATTGGAGAACTGTTTTCCAGTCCTCTCTTGGCAGTGAGGCCTCATCGACTTCCTAGTCACCTGGTTACTTCCCCTTTTACTTCCTGCCCAGACTGATTTCTGGCTGCAGCCTCAGCCTACGGACCCAGCAGCACCTAGGAAGCACCTGCAGGTGACCCAGATGGCTTGTGGTCAGAGCTAGCCCAGCCCAACCTGCCAGGAGCCATCCATGAATCGCAAAACATACAGTCCCTGAGGAGTTCACTGGCTGGCCATGTAGGCAGAGGCAGGAGGTTGGCTACCCAGGGTTGGGGTGGGGGTGGGGGTGTCTTAGATAAAGGAGCTCTGGTAGCAGTTTGAAACTAGCAGCCCTTCCTCAGGAGAAGCATGAGGCTTTTCTGCTCCAGTAAAGACTTATAGCCTCAGAAACCCAATGCAGGGTTGCTATGAGTTGAACCGACTCCACAGCACACCACCACCACCACTCCCACCCCCAAATTGCAGCAACGAGACAGACCCAGGAACACCCTAGGTTAAGAGAGAAAAGAATTGAATCATTCTATTAAAGGGATTACAGGAAGCCTAAGTGGTGATTCCATCTACACTTGTACAGAAAACAAATTCATCCAGGGCACTCTGACCTACTGCTCAGCAACTTCATCATCTGAACAACCAGCATCACAAATAGACTAAGAGAAATTATTCAACATCAAGGAAGCGAATTTTGAGGAATCTAGAAATCTTAATGGATTCTCTGCACTGGAGGAAAGGATTAAAATCTAAACGAGGTAAAGAACCTAGAAGGGAAGAAATCCTCAAGTGTGGCGAGAGAAAACTATAATTAAAATAACAAATTGCCATTCCAG
Organism: Chrysochloris asiatica; assembly: GCF_000296735.1. Lineage (NCBI taxonomy): Eukaryota > Metazoa > Chordata > Mammalia > Afrosoricida > Chrysochloridae > Chrysochloris > Chrysochloris asiatica. Next base: position 3,367,788 of record NW_006408653.1, read on the forward strand.
TGGGTGCAGGAGTTGTCGGGGGAGGGGTGGGGGAGGGATGTGAATGAGCGTGAAGACCAAGGGACAACCAGTGAAGCATCTGACAGAAATGATTCCCAGGGATGTTCTGAGGAGGAAAATCCATCTGGAAACAGAGAAAAGGAAATGAAACAAGAATTTGCTGCATTATTTAAAGCTTTCGGGCTGGGGGCAGGGGAGACATTCAGGAGAGAGGAGGTTAAGACAGAAAAGAATTGAATCGTTCCATTAAAGGGGATAACAGATTTTTTAAATGATTCAAGCAAAACAAAACAAAACAAAAAAGGATGCAAATAATGGTGGGATGTGGAATTAATGGTGGCCAAGGCAAGGTTCTTAGTCTCTTCTTTACATCTACTAAACAGAAAAATGAAGGAGAGACATTTGTATGCTTGGGGAGTGGTGGAGTCCTTAAAAACACAGCTCTGTGGAGCACAGATGAAACCATAGACATGGCAGAGAATGTGTCTTGGGAAAGGGCAGAGCTGGCTAGGCACTCAGATTCCATGGTAGGGGCATCTGCTGACATAAAAATATCTGGCACTCCCTCCCACCCTTGGATGTTTAACTTCCCAAATACTTGACTCTTTTATGGAAGGCTCTACATTACATAGCAAAGTCAAACTATGCTCTTGTAACAAGCCACATTGGAATCAAAGCTTAGTGCTGTAGCTTTGTGACCTTGAGCCAGTTATTGAACCTGTCTGAGTTTCATTACAGGATTGTGATGAGGATTAAAATAGAGTTACATGTCAGTTGGGCATAGGGTGGGCTATCAGTGAAGGTTAATTGAATTTAAATTTTCCACCCCTTACTGGGATACAGTGCATTCTGTGCTTGGGACACACCCTCTCTTGAGATCTGCATTTTGTAGTGATGTTTCAGTGGTAGAATTCTCACCTCCCAGGAAGAAGACCTGGGATCTGTTCCTAGACAATGCACCTCGTGTACAGTCACTGCCCATGGATCAGGGAAGGCTGGTATGTTGTTAGATGCTGAACAGGTTTCAGTGGGGTTTCTAGACTAAAATGGGTTTGGAAGAAAGGTTTCATGGTTAACTGATGAAATCAGCTAATGAAAACCCTATTATGTATCAAAAGGTCTGATATGTAACTGATCATGGGGCTGGGCAGATTTTTGTTCAGTTGCATGGGGTCACCATGAGCCAAGGGCTGACATGATGGCAGCTAACAACAACAGAGGACGCATAGGACTAGAATCCTGGGTCCTAAATTTGGAAGACCATAGAAGAATCAATGCATTTGAGTTATGGTGTTGGAGGAGAATATTAAATGTACCATGGACCACCAAAAGAACAAACCAATCTGTGGTGGGAGAAGTATAGCCAGAGCGCTCCTTAGAAGTCAGGATGGCCAGACGTCGCCTCTCTTATTTCAGACATATTATCAGGCGGGATCAGTCCCTGGAGAAGAACATCATGCATGGTAAAGTAGAGGGTCAATGAAAAAGATGAAGACCCTCAACGATATGGATTGGCACAGTGGCAGCAGCAATTGGCTTAAGCATAGCAACATTTATGGGCGCAGGATGAGGAAGTGTTCTGTTCTTTTGTGTATCAGGGTGCCATGAAGCGGTACCGACTCAACAGTACCTAACAACAACAACAAATCTGGAAATACACAGTGGCCCCACCTCTGTTGTCCCTCTGTACATAGCCACTCTTTTGCTTGCCCAATGTTAGTGCCTTATCACATCTGTGGTTCTCATCACCTGGTCTTTTTCCCAGCTCTGGGTCCCTCAGCCTTATTCTAGTTAGCTCCTTCCCAGAAGCGACTGCTTCTTCCAAACTCAACCTGCACTCTCCAGCACTGGTCTAGCCCCATCTCCTGTACCTGTTGGTGGTGAAGAGGAAATAAAATGTCCCTCTCTCTTGTTTACCACTCCCAGGTTTGTGATAGGAATGTAGCCGAGCCACTGAAGCCAGAACGCCACAGTTTACGTTTGCCCGTACCAGGCCATCAGGCATCCTGCATACAACTCTATGAATTCTAGTGTGGTGTGGGAGGGAGCTGGTTAGTTGTCCAAATGCCCAATTTACTAACTCTTTTGGGACAGAGACACTTGACCCACACCCCCAAGCCCTTGCCTGAAGACTTCCTTTCGGACAGTCTGGTTCATTTGGGAGGAGTTTGAGAAGTAATCATATTTACCACAGAGCCAATTACCAAACTGGGATTTGCAGCCAATCACTTTGCTTCTCTGTGCTTCTGATCTAAGCCGTCCTCTGTAAAATGGGGACAGTTAAACACGCATGCCTCAGGGGGCTATGGGAGTGTAGATTAACTAGGAAATGCAAGTGCAATCTTCTGGTAATCTGTAAAGTCCTAAAAAGAAGTCTCTGGTGGTGCACTGGGCTAAGTGTTGGACTGCTAACTGCTGGACATGTTACCAGAGAAAGATGTGGCCTTTGGAACCCTGTGTAGCCACTCTACTCTTTCGTAAGTGTCCATAGGGTCACAATGAGTCAAACTCAACTTGAAGGCAGTGGATTTGGTTTGGGGAAAGTCCTGCACTTGATTAAATTTATTTTAACTTAAAAGGGTTGCTCATTATTGTTTACACATAGCCCCGGAAGCATGTCAGCCCACATGCCTTGAGGAATCCTACTTGCCTGGATGCTCAGATCACTTACCTTACCACACTGGGCTGCTAATCACAAGATCGATAGTTCAAATCCACCAGCTGCTCAACATAAGAAAAGGCTTTCTGCTCCCATAAAGATTTATCTACTCAGAAACTCTCCACAATGTCAGAATCAACTCCATGGTAGTGGCTTTGATCTTTTGGTACCTTAAATGTGGCACTGTAGGATAAGCACTGGGTTGCTAACCACAAAGTTGGCGGTTCAAACCCACAGCTATTCCTCAGAAACGCTATATAAGAACCTACTCTAAGGTACTTAACGACAAGCTTAGCTCTATAATAGTACTAAATAAACTTGTATTCTAATTGTTGCTTTGCATATCTAACTTCTACATTAGACTGAGAGCTCGTTGAAGGCAGGGACTGGTTCATTCATTTTACAAGAGTAAATCTTTCTTGCCTGGTAAGGAACAAAGGGAGTAGAGTGGGGGAGGTTGACTTTGATGAATGAATGGATTTAGGGTCGTATACTTGGGACTGGAGATGCCAGACATGTCCACCAGGGGGCAATGAAGTCCTTCTTAACCAGTTCTGTTCGAGACATTGCAGAGGCCGGTCTCTGAGGAAGAGAGCGGGCTCTGCAAGAATTGTTCCCTGGCGAATGAAGGCCAGGGCGGAGGGCACGGGCCCTGGATTTTCCCTTTGTGTCTGGAACTAGCTCTGTGCAAAGACAGGACCACCAACCATAGTGTCTTCTGTCTGCCTGGAGCCTGGGTGGCCAAGATGATCCTGGAAGAGAAGCAGGCTGTGCTCCAGGAGACCGCGGCTGCTGAGCTCGGCTAACTGGGCCTGAGAGAACTTCACGGATGTGCACATCTACATGCTAGTCTATCAGTGGTCAAGCTTGGTAGAGTCCTTGGACCCCTCCATGGAAATCTGGCCACCCGCATACCCTGATAAGCAGCATGGTGGAAAATCTCTGTCAACACAGAGGTCTGGGATGTGGGATGGTCCACCCACTGACCCACTATATAGCCTGGTCAACTGGCTGCTTCTCTCTGGACCTCAGTTTCTTCATTGGTGGCATGAAAATATTGGGATAGTGCTGATATTGATTCTTTGTGTCTCTGGAGTGTAGGCCTCAAGTTTAAAGACTTTGGGTAACCTTGGGAATTCTCAGACTGGATTGGAACCTGAATCCTTAGGAGGGGCCTCTACTACCTCTGACTTCCTATCAGGGCAAAGCCTAGCCTTACCTGCCAAATGCTACCATGGGCTCAGAGAATGCTGTCACTTGGCTTTTTGTCTGTGGAGTTTCCCCAGGTGGGGCAGGTCTCTCCTTGCCTGGTGCTTCCTCCAACCCCTTCCTCTCATTCTCAAACCACCAAAGATCTCTTCTGGCCATGGGAAGGTGACAGTGATGACAGGCTCAGTGAACTGGCACACTGGCAACAAGCAGAACCCGGAGCTGTCAGCTTCTGGGACCTCTTCTCCAGAACCCGGCCCAGCCCCCTCCAGACAGGACCAGACAGGCAGATGAGAATCTACACAAACACAAGTTGCTGTTGAAATGAGGGGAGAGATGTTTCTTTATAATTTTCCCCTTGAAATAAACCCAGACTTAAAAACAACAGAAACACGCAAAATGTGTTTTTAGTGGAACCCAGATGGAGGGCTGGAAGCCCAGCGGGCTGTCTCCATAGAGAGTTTTTGTCTCTGGCATTCTTGCCTTTCCTCCCTACCCCCATCACCACCGACCTCCCCCCAGCCCTCAGGGCTTTGGCTTTCTGGCCTGGGGTGGTCTCACTCCCACCTTGGGATTGTTTCCAGGTAGGTGGAGTGCTCCCCCACTCTTACTCTAGGGACCCCAGGCTGAGTCTGGTATCTGTGGAGATCTCTGTGGCTTCAGAGATTTGAGGGAGGGGAGTGGGGACCAGGACTAACTCACTTCAAACACCTGGATCTGCCGTAGTACAACAAAGAGAGAGTGAATTAAGACATCTGAAAAAAATCCTCTGAGGAATTCTGCTCACCCACATGGCCCACTGCTTCTCATTAAATAGTTACAGTTCTCCATATTAACATATGCAAATCCAGCCCTGTGCGTGAAGACTTAGGACACAAAGGCATGTCCTGATTACCCCCTTGTACTCCCAAATTGGTCAAAGGGATTAATTCCCTGTGGGATGAAGAAAACTCACCTGATCTATTTTTAGTCTACTCTAAAAACAATAAAGGTCATGAGAGTTGTAACCAGGGGCTTGGTCTTTCCTTGAGGGAAAACAGATGAGGGGAATTTGAGGGGAAACCTAGACACTAATCCTGTAGACATTGCCTCTTTTATCAAGTGATATTATTCATTTTTCAAAGACATGTTCCTGGATGTCTACCATGTGGACATGCCAAGGGCTGTCCTGGGTGCCGGGCACACAGAGGTAACCAAGAGGTGGTCTAGTGGAGAGAAGGAGTAGAAGAAGGAAATCAGAGATTCTAAATTAAAACTGCCATGGGCTACTAAAGAACAAAGAGATCTGTGTTGGAAGAAGTGCTGGAGGCCAGGATGGCCAAACTTTGTCTCTCATACTTCAGACATATTGTCAGGAGGGACCAGTCACTGGAGATGGATATCATGTTTGGTAAGGTGGAGGGTCAGAGAAAAAGAGGAAGGCCCCCAACGAGATGGATTGGCCAAGTGGCATCATCAATGTGAGGTTAGCCCAGGACTGGGCAGTGTTTTGCTCTGTTGTGCATAGGGTCATTATGTGCATAGGGTACTGACTCGATGGCCCCTAACAACAACAACAACAAATGAACCACTGATGGAAGATGTTGAGTTTGGTCATGGATGAGATCAGTATGCATGGCCTCTTGGTTGGAAGATCGCTGAATGCAGGGGTCTGACAGGAGTAAAGTGTGGGCTAGGAACGTAGATTTGGGAATTCTCAGTGTAGGCATGGTTATCAGTGCATGGTTATTTGGTAGACAAGGCACTGGGATAGAAGAGAGGAGGGCTGAAAGCCGTGTTGTGGGGATGTTTCAGTTAAGGAATAAAGGGAACGAAAGAGATGCTATGTTGTTGTTAAGTGCCCTTGAGTCAGTTCTGACCCATAGCAACCCTGTATAGGGTTTCCAAGGAGCGGCTGGTGAGCTTGAACCACTGACCTTGCTTTGCAGTCCAGTGCATTAACCCACAGTGCCATACCAGGACTCCAAAAGATGCTGTAAAGGAGACTAATTTGCCCCATGCCAGCCCACGAAGCATCACTGTACATTCCTGTGCCTCATGGGGTGGGAGAGAGAACTGACTAGTTGTCCAAACTTCCAATTTACCAACAAGGTCAGAAAAGTGTAGTCATTCAGTAAATATTTATTGAACATCTACTATGTGCCAGACTCGGTACCAGGTACTACAAATATGCTGTTAAGTGCTGTCTAGTCAGTTCCGACTTATAACAACCCCGTATAGGGTTTCTGAGGAGTGGCTGGTGAGTTTAACTGTCAGTTTCAATCCAGTGCATTATCCTACAGTGCCACACCAGGACTCCATAGTGACCCTGTATGGGGTTTTTGAGGGGTAAGTGGTAGGTTTGAACTGCTGACCTTATGGTTCACAGTCCAGTGGCTGATCCTACAGCACCATACCAGGACTCCGCTGAGGATATTGGAGAGAGCAGATGACAGGATCTTGCCCTCTTTCATGGGAAGTCCTTCTATTTCATCCAGATTCTGAATGTATGACAGTGTTTCAGAGATACTCATGATATGGGTGGGAATGTGGTACTCATCTGTGTCCTCTTGAGTCTCTCTTGACCCTGGCTGTCCTGGTAGCTCAGAAGGGTACATTCTTGTCAAGGACTTGTTATGTGCCGTGGAGTAGGTTCTAACTCATAGCGACCCTGTACAGGGTTTCCGAGACTATAAATCTTTATGGGAGCAGAAAGTGTCATCTTTCTCCCGAAGAACAGCTGGTAGTTTCGAACTGCTGACCTTGCGGTTTGCAGCCCCATTCGTAACCACTACGCTACCAGAGTTACTTGTCAAGGACTTACAGGATACAAATTATGGGCAAGGAGCTCTGGTAGAGTTACAGTTGGGCTTCTAACCTCAAGGTCAGCAGTTTGAAACTACCAGCTGTTCCACAGGAGAAAGATGAGGCTTTCTGCTCCCCTAAAGATTTACAGTCTTGGAAACCCTATACAGGTCGCTGTAAGTCTGAACCGACTCCACAGCACATAACCGCCACCACCAACCACCTTTATGGGCGGGGGTTGGGGAGGGCGCATTTTCAGAGGCACCTCTTAGGGAACAAAAAAGCTTTCCTATCAGAATGAGACTCAAATGATAACACAATGTCAAACAACCTGAGAGAGTTGAGGAGAATCTTTTGGTTTTGTGTTTTGTTTTGTTTTGTTTTTTGTAGAAGGGGCAGAAAGGCAGAACTGTTCCTTCGGCTCCAGAATCATTCCTAGAATCTGTTTTTCTATTTCACTTCCTCTTGAGGTTACTCCTGCCCATGACTCTTCCTCCCAACTGCCCTCCCTTTGTTTCCTCCTCTTTGCCCTTTTGATGCTTACCTTCTGTGGGGTGACCAGAGTTGATCAGCCGCAGGAGGGGTTCCAGGCAGACAGGACAATGTTTGTGTTGTTCCCCAGAACACAGATAGGCTTGTTAGGAGTTTGCTGCCTGAATACAGGGAGGAAGGAGAAGACAGACTGGAGTTCCATTCTTCCCCTGACTGCAAGGCCTGCATGGGCCTCCCTTGCGCTTTGGAAGACCAGGGAGCCTAGGAGAAATGAACCAGCAGAGGGCCCCTGCCACTGCCAGGCAGCTTGAGGCCGGCAGCATGTCTTAGCTTCACCTCCCATTTTCAGCCGTGATACTTGGACTGCAATAAAGCCAAGCCGTGCGTTCTCCCCCGGGACTCTCAAACATGAACCCTGTTCCATATGCATCCAGGAGCGTGGCCAATAGGGGAAGGAAGTACCCAGACAGAGGGAGACTGAGTATTAAAATTCCACCAGCGATTCCATGGGAAGGAGTTCACGGTTGCTTCCTAACTGACCGTAAACCTTTCCTCCTGACAGGTCTTGGAATACATCACTCTGGGCACTTCTGAGCAGCTGACACATTGCAGTAACGCACCTCCAGGAGTCAGGGTCTACTGGTTCCAGTGGGGCAGGGCCTGCAGGCAGGCCGGGAGGGAGCAGCTGAGTCTCATTCTCCTCAACCTTTGGAGGCAGGGGGCATGCAGCGGCTTGATGGAGACCCATTTAATGGCTGTCAAGTGTAGCTCTGTGATCCCCAGCCCCAGTCAGGGAAGGTGGTTTGTTAACTGTCTGCTTCTGGGTGGAATTCTATTAACCTGGTGGAGGGAAAACTCATTTTTTTCCCCCACTGAAAGCTCTGATTGGCATGGCGTATATGTCTTTTATTAATAATAGCGAGAAAATGGAGACATTATGACTGCATAATTGCAGTTCATTTGCTAGGCCACATCTTTCAAAGCTTCGGTGCTGGGGCTGGGGCGGGGAGAGATAATAAAAGGGGACCTGGGTATGAACCGGTTGGGAACCACCTGTGTAGGAGGCACCTCGTGAGAGACTCTCAAAGATCAGGATAAAATGCATGCTCAGCGCAGTGCTTATAAGAATCCAAGCAGCCCTGGGCAGCGAAACACGCACCTCTCTCAGAGTTCTGAGACTGTCACACAGCCCTGGCGCCAGCTCCAGGAATCAGGTGACCACAAGCAAGGCCCTACCCTCCCAGAGTCTCCTGAGCCTCCGTTTCTTTTCTTTCTCTTGCCCCCCACCCCCCAGGAAACCGGAGCTCATATTCCTGCCCTGCTTGTCTCACAAGGTTGTCTGTGAATCAAATGACATCAATCGTGGATTCTTTCCTTCATTCAGTCACTCAACAACCATTTGCTGAAGTATGTTATACGTCAGACATTACTGTTTGCGATGAGGAAGGGATAAAAACAAACACTGACTTCAAGGAGACCACAATCTACTTGGGGCGTGGAGTTATACAGAGAAATTGTTGTTGTTATCAAGTGCGGTTGAGTTGGTTCTGTGTCACAGCAACCCTGTATAGGGTTTCCTGGGGGGGAGTGTTGTGTTTGAACTGCCAACTTTGCAGTTCAAACTGACTTTGTAGTACAGTATTTATCCTACAAAGCCATGCAAGGAGGCAACATAGAGAAATGGATGAGAATAATCCTGAATGTCCACAATGCTTCGCAAAGTCAGAGGAAGGGCACCCATGCACTTGGTAGCCGTGAACAGAGAGGGCTTCATGCTGATGCTGGAGTTGATTAGCTAAAGGGCAGCAAGAAAATTAGAGATATAATATGTCCCTCTCAAAATATGGACACAGTCAGGGTATACCCTTGATGGTGACCCTGATGCTCCAATTTGAATATAATGATTACTGTGTGCATTGTATGACCACAACTGCCCCATGAGGTTGTAGAAGAAAGCAGGGAAAGAGGTCAATGGGTCTAGGCTGCTTTGCTCTATGTGGAGGACATTTTTTTTTCAACTGACTCCTGGAATCCTTTACATTACTCTCAGACCAAAGTCTTGATAAGAGTTAGTGACCCCAGGTGGGCTGTTAGAACGTGATATTTAGTTTGTCAGAGAATTAATCAAGATGAAAGCTTGACCAGATTTAAGATGACAGTCCTTGCCAGGCCAAGTGTATACAAATTACCAAACAGAGTTAAGATAGAACAAGATAGACAAACTTTGAGAACATAGCCATCCATGTGCTATTGAGACTTTTAGTAATTATTTTCTTTTTGGTCTCTTTTAATATTGTTGTTGTTATTTTTAAGTGCCATCAAGTTAGTTCTGACTTACAGTGATTCTGTATAGAGTTTCCGAGCAGCAGCTGGTGGAACTTCTCTTTTAATATAAAGTTGTTGTTATGTGCCGGGGAGTCCCGTTCCGATTCATAGCAACGCTGTACAGGGTTTCCAAGGCTGTAAATCTTTACGGGAGCAGAAAGCCTCATCTTTCTCCCATAGAACAGCTGGTAGTTTCGAACTGCTGACCGTAAGGTTCGCAGCCCAATTCGTAACCACTACGCTACCAGAGCTCCTTTTTAATATAAAGTAGGGTTATTTATGAAGTTATCAGCTTGTCTCTACTCTAGGGAACTTGTGCTCTTGGAACCCTGTAAGGTGGTGACAACAGGAGAGGGAGAAACTGCTTCCTGTGTGAGAAAGATGGTGCCCAGTAAGCCAAGTTCAAGCCACGTTTTCAGTTACCTCTCCCCAGGGGAATTTCTTCTTCTACAAATTTCTAGAAAAAAAAATTTTTCCCCCCTGCAGAAACAGAGAACCTCCCCTCTCCAACATGAGGTAGAGGTTCTGGAAAAAGCAGCCTGGAAGTCTGGACATTAGTAATGGGATCTTAGTAACTTTGGGCTTGGCAGATGCTGGGACCTATGGGTCTGGCTGCTGGCACTGCCAGGGGTCCCCCACATCAGCCAATTGTGGACAGGTGGGTGGGCAGGCAGGAGACTCACACAAGTCAGTATCTCTGTTTCCTGGTTGAACTGGGGAGAAATGTTTATCCCTCACCTCTGGGCCTCTAATGAATTCCGATTCAAGTTGCAATGACCTAGCAATCAATAGTTTTAATCATTTCAAAAACTAGCCCCACTCTGGGTAAAATTACAATGCGCAAGAAGCTCAATGGAGCTTAAAGGCCACAACCTCATTATCATTTCATTAGACTCACATTTCAGCAAGATGGTAAGAAACGTTCTCACACACCACCCCCTCCTACGCTCTCCTCCCCCAGCCCTGCAGAATAACTCCGAGGACAGCGATGGTTTACAACAGCTGTCAGCTCGGAGCACCGCGGCCCACTCCCGGCATGCTCTCCGCCTGAGGAAGCAGCTCGGCGCAGCGGCTGGAGACCTCAGCGCAAATACCTCCCAAATCAAGTTTGCGATCCTGGGAAGTTTAGTAAAAACAACCCCGCTGTCAGCTTGGCTTCTCACAGCTGGAGGGGTCAAGTCATCAACACAGTATAAACCCAGGCCAGCAGAACCTTGTCCTGCCCAGGGCCCCAGACGCCCTCTGGGAAGCAAAGGGTTTGAAAATGTCTTAAACTTTTCCAGTGTGTTTATTTTACAATGTTTAATGATATTGTCCATGCAAGGAGCAGAACCTCAGCTCCTGCTAACAATTAAGAAGGTTTTCTAATTTGGGAGAAAATGTGGTTTTAGAAAGAGAGACAACTTGCACAGGAAGTAAAGCAAAAAATTCACATTGAGAACATGTGAACAGAAACTTTGAGTTGGATGGTGAACAAGGAGTAAAAATGGTTCAAGGGAACTGATCCCATAAGAGCAACTTCAGATGTCTGTTTCTCCAGGTGACCTCTAAGGTACCTTCACAACACTGCCACGCCAGAATAGTGGCTTCTCACTCAGTCTCACAACTGGGACTTGGTTTTATGATGCCAGTGGCCCCAGCCCTCACCCTCCCATAAGCCCAGGTGGGGTCCCATTAACAAAATGACCAGATTCTACTGCTGCTTGCTCCTCCTGCCATAAGCTCACTCCATGATTTGGAGGATTCTGTGGGAGTGCCCCTCATAGGCTCATTAACAGGACAGTTAGCAAGAGGGGACAGCGGGTCTGACCTGTTTCCCTTTTCCTGCTACGCTCTCTGATGCCATGCTGCCCACAGATCAGATCGTTAAGGGTGAAAATCAGATCTCCAAGGGCAGCTCTGCCCCAGTGTACTGGAGCCTTACTGTGTCTTGTATCCCATGCAAACAGTGCCTCTCCCCGTCTCTGTCACACTCTGAACCCCAGACACGAATCAGGATGAAACCAGCTGAGTCTCACAGGACCCTTTATAAAGACAGCCCTTTGGGCTTCTGAAGCCTCTCTTGACAGGTGCAGCCCAAATGAGGACCACTGCCTTAGAGGGATGAATGGAATGAAGGACAAAATGGATGGAGAGAGGAAGGAACAAAGGGAAGGAGGCGGGAAGGGAGAAGAGAAGGAAAGGGGGAAGGAATGAATGGTGGGAGGGAAGACAGGAAGAACAAAGGAAGGGCTGATGGGAGGCAGGGATGAACTCTGGGAGAGAGGAGGGCAAAACCAAACTCAGGATCCCTTTCCCTGAGATGGAAAGAAACTGAAGCAAAACCAGACCTGGTAACACACCCCAGAACATGTACCAAGAAAACCCAGTAATTCGTTTGCCAAACCTGCCGGTGACTCCTGCTGCTGTTGTCAGTATCTCTTTCAGCTGAGTCAATGTAGAGTTGAAAGAGACAAAGTGCAGGAGGGCTCCCTGCTGATGACATCCCAACTGTCTCTGGTGGCATCCAGGCTATGCCTGAAGGGAGGAGGCCTCACCACTGGCTATGGCAAAGGCAGACAGAACCTACAATTAGCAGGACATTGGCAGAGCTTCTGATCCAGCCCCATGTAAATTTCCAACTACCCAGGACAGCCAGCCATCAGCTCCAAGAACGGGTGCGACCTAGAACTGACCTGTGTTACTTAGGTGCACTCGTTCATTCATTTATTCACTCACTTACATCCCAGCATGTTGGGACCTCAGATATCCTATGCAGCCTGGTTGTTTCCAAGCTTTGTTTTAGCTGAGGAATGTTGGATTTAAGTGAAACCGTATGGAGCCATAAACAAACACGACTATAGGGGGAGCTGCTCTGGTTCAAGCAAGGTAGGAGGCCCTCGGACTGGTCCACTCACCTCATGTCCCCCAGGGTGCTTCACCAGAGTCAAGAAGGAGCAATGCTTGGAAATATCTTATTCTGTCAATAAGGACACGGAAACACGAGCTGTGTGGGGCCTTCCCCAGAGTTATACAGATTTCATGAAACAAATGTCACTGTACTCAGTATGGGGAAGGCAAACCCTCAATGTCAAATGTGGGTAAGTGCTCAACAACTTACTGAAAGGTTCATGGTTCCAACCCACCCAGAGGTACCTTGAAAGAAAGACTGGGCCATCTTCTTCCAGGAGTTGAAATCCACTCAACAGCAGCTAGTTTGTGTAGGGGGCGCTACAGAGTTGAGTAAGACCGTTTCTGAAAAAAAGGGGATTGTTTAAAGCATAGCTTAGTACCTCTACCTCAAAAGGCAGAACCAAATGCCCGGTTTAATCAGGAGTCTTGCCTCTTTCAGCATTGCTTTCTCAAGAAAACTTTTCCCAGAAATCTTTCTCAGCACATGGCATTTAAGGTGACCATTGGCTTGTCCTCCAGGGCCTGCCAGATCTAATATTGAGGGGGCGTGCAACAGCCTGGTATGCGGCCAGCCTCCAATATGATCATTCTGGTAGTCTTCCTGGTTGTTAAATATTCTGAATATCACACTTGGATCTTGCCGCCCGAGTTCCCAAAGTGTGACTAAGAACCAGGCAGTAGCAGAAAACATCAGTAACTAGAGCAGCAATATCTGCCTTATCATTGCTATGCGGTGACATCAGATCTATTTGAGATCTGTCAAAAGAAAAAAAAAAAAAGGGAGCCGGTTCACCTCATGACTTCATGGGGTAATGGCCGTGGGGAGTTTCTGGGCATGCTCTTCCATCCATACATCTTGGGCCAGGGTGGCCAAGCTGACTTAGTGAGATGGATTGAAAGTCACCCAGTGCCTGAGGACAAAGCCTGCAGGTTTAGAGTCAGGCACACTAAGTTTATGTACTTCCCCAACAGTGATGTTGTGCAAGCCAGGCAGTTCTATGATTTGGAAGGTACTTGAAGGGATGCTGGCCCTCTCCAAGAACTGCCTTGAACTGGATGAAAATATCTTGCCCAAGTTATGCCCCTTCCTCATGAGAAGCCTCAATCCAATGACTAATCAATGAGAGGGTATAATGACCCAGCCTCCATGTCTTAATGGAGGGACATCTCTAAAGGCCAACCCCTCAAACTTCATCATGTCCTTTCCCTTCCCTCTGCTTCCAGCACCCCTTTCAAGGGTTACTTCTATGACCAGTCCCCAATTAACCTTCTGCACACAGAATCTGTTTTCTGGGAACCTGACTCAAGAGCAGTACTCATCCACAAAATGGAAACAATAACTTCCACCTCTCAGAGCTGTTGTGTTAGGTTTAACTGAGCTCTTTGTTCATGTAACCTTTCTTCTTTAACACAGTGCCAGGAACATAGTAAGTGACCAGCACACAAGAACTATGAGTCAGAATCGACCACACAGCAGTAGGTATAGTGAACTTGCTGTCCTCCTTGGAGGGAGACCACTGGCTCTCTGTTCACTGGCAGAGCAGAGGTGATTGGCACATTCCAAACACAGTGGAGTAACTATTCACTCCTTTCCAGGTGTCATGTGTGACTGTGTCCACCACTTGTACCAGAGCACACACACAAGTGGTATTGCATAGCTCTGTCATCTTTGCACCTTTATAAACACCTAAATAGCTACACCACGACGCACAGAGCGAGGGTGGGTGTGGCCTTTCAGCCACGGGAATGAGATGGCAGTAAACTGTGGAGTTGAGAAAACACAACACATGTCTAGGCAAGTCCTAGAGTCTGGCTGAAGACAGGGTTTTGTAGAGAAGGAGGATAAGGAGGAGGGAAGACTGGTCAGGTAGTTTGCGATATGATTGGGTAGGTCCCTGAATGACAAGCTGAGGTTCTGCTGACAATTTGAGAGAGAGAGAGAGAGAAAGAAAGAGTCCTTAGGGAGATAATCAGAGATAGAAATGATAGCGGAGGTCAGGTAACCAGTGAGGAAGGCTAGAGTGGATAGCCTAAAGAGAATTCTAAAAAGTAGGCCTGGTGGGGCAGTGCTTAAGTACTCTGCTGCTAAACAAAAAGACAGGAGTTTGAACCCATTAGCAGCTTGGTGGGAGAAGAGATTTAGCAATCTGCTCCTGTAGATTGTTGTTGTTGTTGTATACCCTGGGGTTGATTCCACTCACAGCCACCCTATATGACAGAGTGGAACTGCCCCACAAGGTTTCTTAGGCTGAAGTCTTTATGGGAGCAGGTAATTTCTCCCTCAGAGCTTCTGGTGTGTTTGAACCACTCACTTTTCAGTTAGCAGCCAAGTGCTTAATCCCTGCAAAGATGATAGCCTAGAAAACCGTAGGGGACAGTTTTATTCTGTCATATATGGTTGTTATGAGTTGGAATTGATTGAATAGCACACAGCAAAAATAACAAAGAGGACCCCTGAGTCCCTGGATGACAAAGAGTTAAGTATTTGACTGCTAACTGAAAGGTTAGCAGTTCAAGTCCACCCAGAGACACCTCAGAAGAAAGGCCTGGTAACCGACTTCTGATAAATCAGCAGTTGAAAACCCTATGCAGTACAGTTCATGGGGTTGTCCTGAGTTGGAATTGACCCCACAGCAGTATTTGTTGTTGTTGTTGTTGCTTTAAAGAAGACTCCTCCCCCCAAGACCACATAAGCTGAGGAATTGCTGGGTTAAGAGGGCAGGAGTCTCTGGTTAGAAGACTGACTTCTCTTTCAGATTACCACTACTGTGGAGGGCAGGTTGGTTTGAACCTCAAGGTTGGCAGTTTAAACTCACCAGTCGCTCCTCAGAAACCCTATACAAGGTCACTATGAGTAGGCACTTTACAAGAGCAGCAATTAAATCCTTCAGGGGCAACTATACAAACACCCTCAGGCCCTGCTCTGAGAAGGGGGTTGCCAAGTGAGTTCACTCCCCAACAATTGTTTGGGGAAGTGAAAGAGGAAACTGATCTCAAAATCAGGGCGCTTCCTGGCTGTCTCTGAGTGACCCTAAGCAGGAAAATTCTCTGAGCCTGCTGCCAGTCAACTCCTCTGTCCACACCTTGCCTCACAGGAATGTAGACACCACGAGGGAGTCCACGCACCACGTACGCCACACTGACAGGCTTCCAGGGGCAGGGTAGACCCAGCCCCACTTCCCTGCTCCCTTACTCTGAGACCTTAGACAAATCTCTTAAACCTTCCTAGGCCTCAGTTTCTTCATCTATAAAATGATAATAATAACCACCACCACCCATTTGTGGGATTTTTATATGAGTAAATAGGCTAATAAACCTGAAGGTGCTTAAAGCTTTTTGGAAGTAGGTGCTAAAGAAATGTCAGAAGTAATTACTGGTGTTGTTATGTAATGAGGCATTACTATTGTCACCGAGTGTGTTACTTTTCTCTGAAGAGCTTACAGGCTATTCATAGACTTCTTTTGTTTTTTGAATAATGGCCCCCAATTGCCTCCTTTCCTGGAGTCCTGGTGCGGCAATGTAGGATAAGCACTGGACCACAAGGTTGGGGGTGCAAACTCACCAGCTGTTCCTCAGAAACCCTAGACCCAGTGGCTATGAGTCGGAATTGACTCAAAGGCACTTACCAACAACAACAAATTTAGATGTGGGCCTTGCATCAGAAGCCTCCACAGATACTGCCTACCTGAAACGGGCCTTGAGTCAGATTCTGCAAGAGCCAGAAGGAGGTCCTGGCTGCGAACACCTTGGGGAGGTGACAAAAGGGGGGGTGACTCACCAATGCTCATCAGGGAAGGTGCTGGTGTTTTGGGCGGGAAAGGCAGGGACTTTCTGGATATGGAGGAACTAGCATCACTCATCCCTCCAATTCCTTCATACCTTTAGTTATATCCACCCAAATCCCCTTCCCTCCCCATCCCTTGCTGCCTTCTGGTCCCACTGCCTAGAATGCTAACAAACTCATGCCTCATGACTCATGAGCCATGTGATTTCCAAAAGAAAGTCACCAAGCTTCCTCATTTTCCACATCTGTAGAACGAGTCCAATGATCCCTGAGCTGTCTGTCTTATAGGGCTGAGGTGAGGAGGAGTCCATGGACCGGACTGACGATAAGAGGATGCTTGGTGACCATACAATGTTGGACCAAGAGATGAGGCAGTTGAAAGAATGTTTCAAAGGTGTGTTTTAAGATGATATCCTGCCTGGGGGTGGTGGTGGGGGGGTGATAGTTGGAGACTGTTCTTTGGTGGCTATGAGAGAAACAGTTGTAGAATCTCAGGAAGTCACTTCCTTCCAGGTCCAAACTTCCAAAGCTTCATATAAAGTATCTCTTGATCATGTGTTCTGGAATATGTCTTAGTGCTCTGATACAAAGTCCCCCTCCAAAAATGTGCGACCATGAAACAGTGCCGATTGGCCCACAATTTAGCTAGTACGTTCCTTCCCCTCCTCCTCCTCCTCCTCCTCAGAGTCTTGGCCTTTGTAGATGGTGACACCCATACACCAAAACCACAGAGAAGCATGGCTGGGAAGATAGGCAACCTCTAATTAGGAAGACATAAGAATGAGCTACCAAGAGACTAAAAGTTCTCTTCCCAGAGGGGCCTGATGCTGAATGGAGAAGGACTGTCCTCTATCCCCCAGGGCAGCAGGTGTCCAGCAGGAACCAGTGCAGAGGCCAGGGGCAGGTCTCTGCTTGCCATCTCCAGCTTAGATCGTCTGCTTACAGCTAGGATGGGTGCAACAGTAGGGTGGACCTAGGGAAAGTAGCCTTGAAATAATCTACGTAATCATATCCCTTTGGGGCCTCGTTCAGAAGACCATGTCCAAATATTTCCTGGCTGAGACAGGGTTGGTGAAGTGGTAAACCCCAAAGTTCCTGAAGCAAAGCTAAGTGCTACACATGCATGGAGAAGGTTTAGGCCATCATCTGAAAGGCCACAGTCATGAAAACGCTATGATAGAGCCATTCTACTCAGTGTACATGGGGTCCCGAGAAGTCAGAATCAACTTGGAGGGAACTGATTTAGGCTTTTTGGGTTTGTATGTGTATGTATGTGAGAGAAACATGACACACCTGGGTTTGAATGCCAACTTAACTATCTACCATCTGTGTGGTCTTGTGCAAGTTGTTTAACCTCTTTAGTCCCAATTTCCTTATATGAAAGATGAGAGAATTACTCCTCCCTCACAGGATGAAGGTAAGGACAAAGTGAAATAACAAGCCCCACATGCTGGCACATAGTAGGTGCTCAATAAATGCTTCTTTTCTCTCTTCACTCAACCTTGCTCTGACAGCACAGTCTCCTCCCTGTACGCCAGTCCTTAGCAATCTTATAGGTGCAATTAACTTATATTATGTATGTTCTTGGCTGTTGACCATGCGTTGGTAATTCTTTCATTCACTTGGCATTTATTGGGCACTTACTATTTGACTGATGCTGGGCTAGGCCCTGGGGATGACAAAGACTGACTCCTTGCCCTGAAGAGCTCACAGAAAATCAAGGGGTTCAAATACACTTATTAGATAATCATAGGATCTCCTATTAAATGTCATAATGGGGGCGTGTATACAAGATGTTGGATCACAGTGTATGGAATGATTGTTTCTGGCAGTCAAGGGCCTGCAGTTGAACTCAGTATTTATTGTACCCATACTGTGTTCCTGCACGAGACATTGACGATTCAGGATGAATAAGATTGCCTCTATCCTCAAGAAGTGTAAGTAAGAGTCAGTGAGGAAAACCAACAAGAGAATATAAGGATCCTACCAGGTGAGAAGTGCCCATGTCCCCAGGAGGCTGTAGGACAGTGAAATCAACTTAATGAGGGACAAGGAAGCCATTATAGAGGAAGTAGTGTCTCAGACTTGAAGAGCAAGCTTGTTGTTGTTAACTGCCATTGAGTTGACCCCTAACTCATGGTGATCCCATATGTGTAGAGTAGATAGGGCTTTCATGGTGTAATATTTATAGAAGCAGGTTGACAGTCTTTTTCTTCTGTGGACTCTCTGGGTGAGTTTGAATCTTCAACCTTTCAGTTAGCAGTGGATCACAAACCATTTGTACCACCCGGGTTCCTGAAAGGGAAAGCAGGGACTGGTGAAACAAAAGAGGGTCCCAAGGTCCATCTAGGTGGAAAGAAAGAGCCTCTGCCGAGACTGGGAGGCATCAGAAGTGTGTATGTTTCAGGAACTTACCCATCATTCTGTATGGTTGGATGCCAAGCAGGAAGTCCAGAGCTTCCAGAAACCTCTCCTTTCTCTTTCTTCCCCCAGCCTAGAGGCACCCCTTCACAGAGGCTTCAGATCCTCTGATGCTAAAACCTGCCCAACTGAAGGTCCTTGCCGCCCATGCTTCCTGAGGGACAGGAAATCCCTGGAAGCGAAAGGGGAAGAAAGACCCTTTGTGAATACTTAGGATAAACTAGTAAAGGAAAAACATTCCCCATCCTCTTGTTCCTTATGCAAGGACATTGACCAATGTCCAAGGTAAGCCTTGGGTTGTATTCAGTTCATACTATGGGAAAAGCTGCCAGATAGCAGGGAAGAATGTGCTTCTTTGGTGTCTTAGTTATCTAGAGCTGTTATAACAGAAATACCACTTGTAGATGGCTTTAACAAACAGAGTCTTTCATGGTTTAGGAGCCTAGACGTTCAAATCCAGAATGCAAGCTCTAGGGGAAGGCCCTTGTCTCCTTCCCACATCTGCAGGTCCTGTGTCTCTTGCAGATCTTCATGTGTCTTGGCATCATTCATCCCCTGGATCAAGAATGTTCTCAGCACAGCGATCCTGGGTCCAAAGGATGCCCTCTGCTCTTGATACTTCTTTCTTGATGGTAGTCAAGTCCCTTGTTCTCTTCTCCCTTCTCTCTCCCTTTATACCTTGTAAGTCCTGGTATGGCGCTGTGGGTTAATGCGCCAGACTGCAAAGCTGTTTCAACTGCAAGGTTGGCAGTTCAAGCTCACTAACTGTTCCTCGGAAACCCTATACACGTTTGCTATGGGTCGGAATCGACTCTACGGCATTTAATAACAACAAGTTAAAAGGTGATGAGGCCACATCCCAGTGATGGTCCCTTTACATGGGATCAAGGCTATGACCTGAGTAAGGGTGTTGCATTCCATCCTAATCCCCTTACACCTGATGGTTGATCACATCAGATCACATCATGGGAATGATGGCATCATTCTGTCCAATTACATCATTACATAGCGGCCAACCTCTGGGAGTCATGGTCTAGTCAAGTTGATGCATATTTTTAGGAGCTACAATAACATTCAATCCATGACACTTGGCTAAAGCCTTCCCACCCAACTCCTTGGCCTACCTGCTTCTTGCTGAGACCCCTCAGGCCCCTGTTCCTGCCAGATCAAAAACAGGTTACAATGGAGTCAGTTCCAACTGATAGTGGCCCCATGTAGTCAGAGTAGCGTTTTCAGTGGCTGGCTTTTCAAAAATAGATTGCTAAGCCTTTCTTTCAAGACACTTCTGTGGACTAGAGCCATCTGTCTTTCTGTTAGCAATCAAGTGCACTGACCATTTACACCACTCAGGGACTCCCCTGCCAAATCAGTGCCCACTAATTTTGTGAAAGTAAAGATTCCCTCATATTCCTGGAGTTTTGCTGTGCAGTCAGCCAACAGGCCACAGAGACGCCTGGCAGCACGCACCACATCTATTCATGTGCAGTCACTACACACACACACCTCCCTCATTCTAGCACACAGTACCTCCACATTCACAAGGGCTCACACATACACACATACCACCTACCCATGCATCTGACAGAAGGGCGCAGCTTGCATCTGTTTCCTAAGTTCCCTTTGAGGAAGATCAGTCCCTGGAAAGGTTGTGGGCCCCAGCCCAGGGACATCAAGTGCCGCGTCAGAGAACCACAACATCTCTGGCTGAGAAGTTACCAAAGGGTTAAGAGAGAACATTTCCAGGGAGTTTGCCTCTTAATCAACACAGTTAATTCTTTTCCTTTTACAAACATAAATTCTTGGCAGCCAGTAACCAAGAAAGAAAGGGGTAAGAAAAAAACCTTAACCCAACATTAGTCAAATCTTTGCCTCTTCCTATTTTTTTTCCCCAAGTTAAGACCCAGGGGAATTCAAAGCAATGAGAGAAATCCCAGCCCAGATGGAATGTTTTTGCTAATATACGTCTGCAAGTTATTTAAATGTATGTTTAAGTGTGTGTGTGTGTGTATGTGTGTGTGTGTGTGTGTGTATGAGGGAGAGAATATGAGAGCAAGCAAGCATGGCTGAGTGTGTGTGTGTGTGTGTGTGTGATGTGCACATGCACGTACCGTACCTAGAGCAGACAGCAGAGCAACCACCCGAGCCTCCACCTGTGTCCCAGTGGTCCTCTGGCCCTGGTCTCCTGTCTAGACCTGAACAAGACTTGGCATTTCCCAGGTCTGACAGTATCCTTCAGCCTGGGCTGCTCTTGTGGGACAGTAGTACCTTAGCCCCAAGGTGGCCTCCATAACTTTTATCATATCGGGGCTAGAGTTTTCAGGCTTGGAGAAGAGGGATAGTTAAAACGACCAAACCTCACTCCACAGAGCCCCCGAAAATTGACCCTACCTGAACCTAAAATCTTGCCTTAGATTCCACACCCAGCCTCTTGCTATCTCCTTTCCTCACTGAGAACTCTCTCAAGATCTTCAGACTCTTGTGGTATTCCCTCTCTGCCTTTAACCCTCACCCCTCAGAATCCCTCCAACTGACAGGCCTGACCTTCACACACTCTACTTCAGAAAGTCTGACATGTCCCTGAAGCTCTCACAATGGGTTTTGCAGACAACCCCCACAGATCCCCATTGCCCCTTGCTCCCTCTCCTTTGCTCCTCCTGGGCCAGCTTTAATTCTTTTCATCTTTCCTCCGACATCATCGACATTGCTCCTCTGGCCCCATAATCAGCTGTGTGGGTTCCAACTTCCTGATTTCCAGGGGGAGATTAAGCAGCCTTCTCCATCCAAAGGCACATTTCCTCTTCTGGGGCCACCCCACAAGCTGGCTAGACCTCCTCTCTGGAGGGGGGCTGCTCCCACCCTTCTGAGTTTGAGCCCACCCCAAGTCCTGGGGCCCTTCCCCCAGAATTGCCCCTCCCCTCTTCTGGCCCCTCCTCAGCCTCAGGGATCATAGCCAGGCTCAGCACTTGGAGTCTACAACTTCCTCTATTACCAGCACTTGGGAACACTCAGGGGATGGGAGTCGGGGTGCGGTGATGGGGGCACTCACAGGGTCTGGAATCTTTAGAAAGAGTCCTCGGTGTTCTCTGCCCCCACCCTGGCTTCTCCTCTGGCTCCTATGTTCCTTCCACCCACTCAAAGGCCCATTTTTGGTGAACATGACCATTCATGGTCTTCCCTGGTTGATGGAAGGATGAGACTTACAAACTATCAACTCCCTGGAAATGTATTATCTACTCTGTTCATCTTCTGGTGTAACCTCAGGATCTGATGCTCAGGTGGTGCCTGGTTGAGATAAAGCAGAACGGGGACCAAGTTAGAGGAGAAGTACTAAGGAGGGAGCCACAGAGAGATAGAATCCAGAGAAAATAGAACTGAGCTTTGGATTATGTGTCATCTCTAACCTTGCCTTGATATGCAGAGAGGGAATAGTACGGCTTAGACATCAAACTTTCTAGGTGGAAGAAAGAGTTGTTAGAAAAGAATCTCTGAGGAAGAAAGAAAGGAAGGAAGGAAGGCAGAAGGAAGGAGAGAGAAAAGAAAGAAAGAAAAAA
>NW_006408653.1:3390059-3392184 GCF_000296735.1 Chrysochloris asiatica
GAAGGAAGGAAGGAAGGAAGGAAGGAAGAGAAGAAAAACATCCTGTGGGAAATTTCTCAGAATACCTCCTTGGCAGTGCTTGCAAGAGCATTTTGCCTCTGAGATTAAAATGATGGGGCCCTGGGCATCCCCACATGGACCTTGATTGTCCAGGGACTGAAGATGCCAGGTGGACTTCTTAGCCTGTCTTAGATTGAGTGAGGGACTCAGTGTATAAAATATAGTGGATATGACATTTTTATGAGGTGAACCTTGTGGCCTTAACCTTTTTCTCAAAAGGGTCTCTGACCTCAACAGATTAAGAACCACTAGGCTAGATGTTCACATTGAGGTGACACTGAGGCTGGCCAAAGTGACCCAAAGGACTGGACCACTGGCCAGACAACCTCTGGCTGAGACAAATGGACTGGACAATGACTTCTGCTGAGTCAGCCTCAGGTAGTAATGTGAGTGTACATATTTACAAGTGACTCTCACTTCTAAACTTGGGTGAGTGGTGAGGTGGTTTCCCCGGAGATTAATTGGGTTCCTGGAGACCACATCTTTAAGCAGGTGAAATTCTGTTGCTCCTGTGAAGCACCAGGCTTTGTCTACTGGAACACTGGCAGGTACTAGTGGGTAAGATGGTGAAAGCAGCCCAAACTGAGCCCAAGTCTACCTGGGACATCAATGAAAAGTTCAGAGGATCTACACTTACAACTTTCATAATGTGTTTAAAGTTCTTCACAGAGTCCCTGGGTGGAGCAGTGACACACTTAACTACTAGCCAAAAGATTGGTGATTCAAACCCACCTCAAAAAGCAGATCACCTTGTGATCTGCTGCTGATAGGTCCCAGCTTGAAAACCCCATTGTGCACCTCACTGACAGCACCTAAGAAGAACAACATTGAAGTCTGTAGGTTTCGGAATAGAAATAGTGTGTGCTCAGCACTGATGGGGCCAGGTTAGGACAGTCACAGAAAAAGAAAGGGAAGGGCCACTAATGCCAAGAGATTTTAGAGTCAAAGATAGTTGCTTAGTGAAACGCCAACTCTTCGCTAACCAAACTGTGTGCCCTCTCTGGGTTCCAGTTCCCTGTCCTATGAAATTAGGAGCTTGGGCCAGAAGGTCTCTGAGGGTGCCTTCAGCGCTGTCATATTAAAGTGTAAGAAATGCTCCTCCTGCCCCCTCCCTGGAGCTTTTGTGTGGAGGAAATGGAAAGGTCTCCAAATGCCATAGGGAGCTTTTCCCAGCTTTCTCCCGCTTCACTCCAAGACCACCCACCCAGGATCTACATTTGATTCCCTACTCACAAAAAGTCTATTTCCCTACAAAAGAGACTGTAGATACAAGCAGCTTTTTCCTTTTTGACTTGTTTGCTTACTTGCTTTCATGCTCAAGTTGAACACATTCAAAAGACTCTCTTGTCCTTTCTGTTCCCATAGGACTGAGTGTGGGGGGCCTGGCACAGCCAGGTGTGGAAGGAACATTCTGGCAACAAGGGACTACTAAAATGAGTCAACCAGAGGGAGGAGATGGACGCTCCTCTGGATTAGAAATGGACAGCAGTCTTCTCTGTTAGCTAGGTCTCTTCTTGTTGTTCCTGGGACTTGCTGTTAACTAGGTTCTGACTCATGGCAAGCCTGTGTGTGTAGAGTAGACCTGCTCCATAGGGTTCTCTAGGCTGGGAGCTTTCAGAAGCAGAGCACCAGATTTGTTTTCCAAGACACCTATAGATGGTTTGAACCTCCATCTTTTGGCTAGTACACAGTCAAGTGTTTAACAATTTGCTCTACCCAGACTCCTTGATAGGTCCCTGTTGTTAAGCATTGTAGAGTCCATTATAGCGGCCCTGTATAGGGTTTCTGAGAGTGACTGGTGGGTATGAGGTGACACTAGTAAGTCTTTGAGGTTACTGGTCCAGTGCTTATCCTACAGCACCACACCAGGGTACCACTCTGCCTGTAGGTGGCGCACCTAGGTGGTACAAATGGTTTGTGCTCCACAAATAAACAGCATTCTTATCAACCGAGAAAAGATTGAAGTTGTCAAGGACTTCATTCTTCTTGGATCAACTATCAACACACATGGAAGCAGCAGTCAAGAAATCAAACAACGTATTGCATTAGGCAAATCTGCTGCACA
>NW_006408653.1:3393718-3403699 GCF_000296735.1 Chrysochloris asiatica
ATCAGTCTCACTATCTTTCTTTCCATCTTGCCTTGTCTCAGGCGAGACAAGTTCTGCTCTCCTGGCTCTTCACTGCCTCTAACTTTCTGTGTCTGTCTCTATCATGATCTGTCCTGGTTGGTCTGTCTGTCTTCTTCTGAATCACCTCTCCCTTTCTCTCATTCTGTCTCTGTTGTGTGTGTGTGTTGTGTATATATGTGTGTATTTGCTTCCATTTCTCAATCCGGTTCTGCCTCTCTGAACAAGTAACACAGCTAGAAACTCTCCTTGGGGAAAGAATGCTTCAAATCTCTCCTTTTTTTTCTTCTAATCTTACTGTCAAGTTTATTTCTCACCTGTTCTGGACTATGAACAGAAGGGAATGGCCTTGCGGCTCCTCCTTGGCTGGTGAGAACCGCTGGGCCTTAGGAATAACAGCTGGTCTAGGAGGAACCAGGGGAGCAGCCCTGCTGGTTACTAAAACTAGTGAAAGGGCTGACTTATTTGCCTGCTGGGTCTCTTTTACATAAATCTGCATACCAAGTTGGAGGTTCTGAAGCTAGGTTATGCAAAATAATCAGCATGTCAGGTGGCAGGTCAAAACTAGGTTTAGCTTCCAACTGACAGAGCAAACCCAGACTAGCTGGACTATGGACTTCTGGAGTGGGGGAATGTGGCCAGGAGGAGTTGGACAGCTGTCAGTCTCAGGCTGTGGATGGCTCAAGGGGCACCTGCTATATGGGCTGGCTCCAGAGTGACCCTTAGGCAGAAACCGGACTCTAACTGTTGGATAGGGTGGCCAAGCCAGCCAGTCTGGATCAGAGCCTCACCCAGGAGAGACAAGCTCCAGATCTGGGGGAAGCAGGACGTAGGGCTCACCTCATCCAGTGGGGAAGCTGAGGCTCACGGAATGGGTGAGCTTGCCCACCTCTCTGTGGTAGCGTCCAGATCAGAAGTCTGCATTTCTGACTCTTTGCAAGGTAACGTCCCCACTCCCTACCCCAGGCCTGAGTGGTACTGCTTCATGCTCTCAGTGAGTTTAAGGAGGAACTCTGGTGGCACAGTGGTTAAGTGCTTGACTGCTAAACCCATCAGTTGCTCCATGGGAAAAAGAAGAGGCAGTCCATTTCCATAACGATTGTTGTTGTTAAGTGCTGGTTCCGACTCATATCCACCCTGTATGGGGTTCCCGAGGAGCGACTGGTGGGTTTGAACTGTTGGCCTTACAGTCCAGCGCATTATCTTGCAGCACCACACCAGCACTCCATAAAGACTGCAGCCTTAAAAGTCATATGGGACCATTCCACTCTGTCCGACAGGGCTACTATGAGTTGGCATCAACTTGGTGGCTGTGGGTTTAGTGACTTTGGGAATCTGCCCTTCCTCACTCCCTGCTTCAGAAAGCACTGCCCCTGTGCCAACCACCTCGAGGTGCCCTCCAGATCTTCCTGACCCAGACAAGGAGCCCTGCTCCTCCTCAGATCAAAGCAGAATGTGACAGAGGTAGAAGCAGCCTTTCTCCCTCATGACTCCTCAGTCTCTCCTCCCAACGTCTGAGGGCCACATGGCTTCCCAGTGGCCACAATGTCTGAGAGGAAGGGGCAGCATAGAGGCATGAGCTGCAGACCCTGCCCCAGACCTGGCACCACTTCTCCTCTGCCAGATGATTCAAATGGTTAAGTGTTCAGTTACTAATTGAAAGGCCGATGGGTTGAACCCACCCACACAGAGGCACCTTGGAAGAAAGGTCTGGCAGTCTGTTTCTAAAAAGTCACGAAAATCCTATGCGGGCAGTTCTACTCTGAAGCCACATGGGGTTGCCATGAATTGAAATGTACTGGACGGTTCTTATTAAGATACAGGTGATCCAGCTGTGTACTTCAAACGCTCCCAAAGGCCTAATACCCTCTCCAGACACAACATGCAATTAAAAGGGGATCTACAGCAAAATTACACTTGTGCCAAATATGATTGCTTTTATTCTCTGCTGTAGCAGGAAGCTAGCCAATAGGGCTCCATCCTGCCTCCAGAGAAGGAAAACTGTCTGGCCATGGCTATCTCAAGAGGCAGGGCATCCAGTGGCCATAAGCAGGAGCTCTGGAATGAGACCTACCTCTGTCTGGGGCTTGGAGTTGTCGCTTACCAACTGTGTGATGGAGGGCAAGATACCAGGCCTCTCTGAGACTCATTTTTGTTCATCTGTAAAATATGATGAGGATTTCTGCTCTTGAGAAGATTTACAGCCTCAGAAAGCCTCTACAGGGTCGCTATGAGTCAGAACTGACTCAAAGGCACTTGAAAACAGTAACTAAATATGAGTGATAATAATTCCTACCTTATAAAGCTATTGTTGCTGTTGTTAGATACTATCTACTTGGCCTTCAACTCAGAAAGCTCCTGCACAATGGGGTCAGATACTTGTGATCCATTGGCTGGGTTTTCGAAGTAGATGCCCAGGTCTTTCTTTCTAGTCAAACTGAAGTTTGGAAGCTTCACTAATTCATGTTCTGCAACAGAGTAACGCAAAAGCTTCCATTGACAGATAGCTAGTGACCTTGCATGTGCTTGCTGCATTGGCTGAGAATTGAACCCCGAGCTCCCTCATGGAAGGCAAGAACTCTAGCACTAAGCCACCACACCTATTGGTGGTGGTATGCCATCGAGTCAGTTCTGACTCATAGCAAGTCTGTTTATAGGGTTTCCAAGGCTGTTAATCATTACGGAAGCAGAAAGCCTCATTTTTCTCACTTGGAGCAGCTGGTAGATTCAAACTGCTGACCTTGTGGTTAGCAGCTCAGCTCGCAATCCATTACACTCCCTGAGCTCCTTACTACTGCTTTAATGAGGCTTAAAATCAGAAACCCTGTACAGGGTCGCTATGGGTCGGAACCGACTCAACGGCACTTAACAACAACAACAACAACAAAATGAGATAAAGCCTACAGAGTACCTAGCACGTTACTTGGCACAGAGTAATCATCTATAAGTAGTAGTAGTAGTAGTTGTTGTTGTTGTTAAGTGCCGTTGAGTCAGTTCTGACCCATAGCCACCCTGTATAGGGTTTCTGAGGAGCAGCTGGTGAGCTTAAACTGCTAATCTTGCAGTTCAAACGGCTTTGCAGTCTGGTGCATTAACCCACAGCACTACACCAGCGATTATGTATTCCTCCTGCAAATACAGTTATCACAACCAGGCCCACTGAAGTTAATGGAAAGGGGGTAGGAAGCTGAAACAAGACTTCTTCTGCTCCCTCTCTCCTCCATCTCTCCTCACACTTCCATGGAGGGAGCATTCTGAAGCACAAATGTTGCCATGACACTTTCCTACTTTAAGTCCCTGTTGTTGTTATTAAGTACCGTGGAGTCGGTTCTGACTCATAACGACCCTGCACAGGGTTTCTGAGGCTGCAAATCTTTACGGGTGCAGAAAGCCTCCCTCATCTTTCTCCCGCAGAACAGCTGGTAGTTTCGAACTGCTGACCTTGAGGTTAGCAGCCCGATTTGTAACCACTCTGCTGTTTCCCTATTGCTTGGAGGATAAAGCTCAAGATCCTTGACAAGGCCTTACAAGACCCCCGTGACCTAGCTGCTGCTTATCTCTCTAGTCTCATCTCTGATCCTCTTGTAATTTGAGCTTGTCACACTGAGCTCTCTCAAGGCTTCTTCATGAGCTGCTTCCTGACCCCAGCTCCTCACCGCCTCTCCTCTTGAGTGTAGAAGTTGTGTTTCCCAAAACACTCCAACTCTCAGCCCTAAGGATTGGAAGGGAAGAACTTACAGCTTTCCTCCTTCCAAGAGATTTTGCCTGAGATGTCAGAGCAAGAGAGACCTCTATAGTCATCCAATCCAACGTCTTCTTGGGCACTGGAGGAAACCCGGGTCCTACCCACCCCCCATCTCTGTTGCTAGTTACCATAGAGTTAATGCCTACTCCCAGCAACCCCATGTGTTACAGGATAGTAGTACTCAGTAGGGTTTTCTTGGTTAGCACTAGAGGACAGACAGATCAAGTATATATGCATTTGATCAGTTAATCATCTTTTGGAGGAAGAGTAATTAAACAGAAAAGACGTGTGAGGACCCAAAGGAATGGATTCCAAGCCCTAGGAAAGATCACGAGGGATGTATTTTGGGACAAAGACTGTCTTATAGCTCCCCTCAACCAAGTTCATGGGTGCCACTTTCTCTTTTATATCTCCTTCTGTGATACTGGCCTGTCTCATTTACCAAGTGAGCAGAGTGATGAGGGAGCCTTTCTGGGGGACTGTTATTTCAAGGAGAACCAGTCAAGGCCCTCACTGGGATGTGGAAAGAACACAGGTTCTGGAGTCAAAAGACTTAAGTTCAAGTCTCACTTTCTAGCTGTGTGATCTGGCAAGCCATTTAACCTCTCTGAACCTCTGTCTTCTCATCTGTAAAATGGGGGTAATCATAGCTCTCTCCTTACCAGACCGGCATGAGGGTCATGTGAAGTGACAGATAAGAGTGTGCCTTTTAAACAGTTAGCTAGCGTGCATGCTTAGTGATGGGATGGAGTGAGCCCAAGATGCTTTCAGGAAGGAAATAGGCGCCAGTGCTCTAAATCTGCCCTTGCTCACACTCTGTGCCTAATCTATTGTGGACTGAAAGGTGTTGGGCTTATAAATATTTGTTCCTTCTGGCCCCACTTTCATGAGTCTTATCAGCCTAGCAGATAAGATAATCCTGCCCTGTTGGTTGAGTTCTGGCACCTGGTGTTCTGCATGGCAGGTGACCTCTCAGGCCTAACTTTTTAATATCCAGCAAGTTAATACATTCACTCAACTTAACAGGCTGGAAGGGGCAGGGCCATCAGAAGGGCCTCTGAAATTAATTCTCTTTGTTTCTGAATCTGATGTCTAGAGTTGACCTGAGTCTCCAAGTTAACACCTTTCATGCCAGATGGTGACTGGGTCTCCCACTGACTCCACTAAGCTCACAACCAAAAAAGGTTTTGAAAAGATTTGAAGTGAGTGCCCTTCTCCTTTAATTAAGTGCACAATCTCCATATCTATTTCAGCCTTTGAAAAGTGAAACCCAGGAAGGCCGGTTCCCCAGGCGGGGAGGAGAGGTGTGTGGAATTAATATTCCATCTCCATTTTTCCTGTGTAACTTAATAAGTTGACTAAGCTTATCAGGGGGGCACGGGTTGCATTTAACCGCTGGGCAAGGTGGCCTCATGTGGCCCGCCTCACTTTTCCTGTCTACAAAGCTCACAGTGCCGCGGGTCGATTGGTCAGGCCGGCTGTGAGGCGGAGTGGGTCAGAGCTCCTGTGAGAAGTTGGGTCCCGTGTCACCTTGTGGACCACACGTTATCTTTTGGTACCACTTTCCTCCTCTCTCAAACATTTGCAGCACAATTCTTGCAGTCACTCATAGATACAGGCTGAACCGCCCGTACCTTTCTGAGCTCTGGGGGTCTGGATTTCCAGTCTAGCCTCCATGTCTTGTCTCCGTCTTTTCCTAGAACATTCCTGGAACTACCCTAGCCCTATTTCTCCAGGAAGAAAGGCAATCGCCTTAGCTGAGCCTCAATGACCCTTACCCCCTTCGTGGGCACTCTTCCCCGCTTTCTGTCCTACTGCTGCCTGTCTGCCAGCCAGAGGGCAATCCTGGGTTCCTCCCTCTGGAGCCACAGGCTTTCAAGGAATTTGGGAGTTCCAAAGCAATGTTTCTTTCACACATTAAAAAAATAAAACACAACAAAAACATTCTCATAAAAAGCTGAGAGTCCCGGGGAAAAAAATCCTTGGAACCCTGTGTGGGAAACACTACTGTGGGTGAGAACCTTTCTCTGAACAGTTATTGAGCTTCTGACTATCTCCAGAAGTATTTGGTAGGGGGAGAAAGTGGGAATGCCAAAATAGAATTCCCCTACCCCTCCAATAATAGAAGTCTAGAGCTGGAAGGGATTTCAGAGAACAAACTAATCCAATCCCCTTAATTTATAAACGAGTAGACTGAGGTTCAGAAAGGAACAATGGCCTGTCTCATGAGCTCTGATGAGGATAAGCACTGGACTGATAACCACAAGGGTGCTAGTTCAAACTCACCAGCTGCTCTTGGAAACCCTATACAGGGCTGCTATGAGTCAGAACCGACTTGATGGCACACAACAATAACAAGGCTGGGCCAGTAGAGACATGAATAAAATGCATACGGGTAGAGAAAGAAGTATTTCCCCGTGGCACAGGAGGGGCACCATCATGCTTGGATCCCGAGGTTGCAGGATGTCCTAGTCCTATGAGACATATCCCTGCTCTAGGATTTCCTTTGTGGTTAGAGGGTCCAT
The DNA here is from genome assembly GCF_000296735.1 of Chrysochloris asiatica. Taxonomy (NCBI): domain Eukaryota; kingdom Metazoa; phylum Chordata; class Mammalia; order Afrosoricida; family Chrysochloridae; genus Chrysochloris; species Chrysochloris asiatica. Next base: position 3,400,007 of record NW_006408653.1, read on the forward strand.
CCCTTTAAATACCCAACTCAGGTCCTTCCATCTGTTACTGCTTCCTAGTGGGAGTGTTACATCAAGTTATAGTGGTTAAAAGCATACACTCTAGAGTCAGACAGATCTGAGTTCAAATCTTGGCTCCACTATACAGCATCTGTAAGACTTGGCAAAGCTAATAAGGTTTCTTTGTGCTTCAGCTGTAGAATGGGGATGAATCTACCAACGTCATAGGGTTGACAAGTGAGATAATGTACATATAGAAGTTATCTTTGTGTCAATTCCAACTCATGATGATGCATGTGTGTCAGGGTAGAAATGTGTTCCATAGGGTTTTTCAGAAGTGGGTTGCCAGGCCTTTCTTCCCAGGTATTTTTGGGTGGTTTGAGCCTCGAACCTTTAGGTTAGCAGCTGAGCATGTTATCTATTTGCATCACTCGGGGATCCAATGAATATATTTGTTGTTGTTGTTAAGGGCTGTCAAGTCAGTTCTGACTCATAGCAACCTTGTATAGGATTTCTAAGGAGCTGCTGGAGAGTTTGAACTGCTGACCTTGTGGTTCAAACTGACCTTTCAGTCCAGTGCTTATCATACAGCATTACACCAGGACTCAGAAGGTCCCTGAAATGTATTACACTAGGATGTAAGCTGCCATGTATTACACTAAACGTAAGCGCTATGAATGTAGTAACTTTGTTTAGTTTATTGCTGCATCCTCAGCACTTAGAATATACCCAGAGAAACAGTTAACAGGAGTTCTGGTAGACACTGTAGGATAAGCACCTGGCCACAAGGTCGGTGGTTCAAACTCACTAGCCACTCCTAGGAAACCTTATACAGGGTCACTGTGGGTCAGAACCGATTCGATGGCACTTAACAACAACAGTCAATAAATACATATTGACTGGATGAATGCAGTATCTGGTCCTTATTATCCTTGCTGGATTATCATTATTGCTGCCCTGACAATTTACTTCTTCAGCTTCAGCCACCTTTTCTTTTCTTAACCTGGACTCTTTTCTGTCTTGGTCCATGCCTATTACCTGTGTAAACATCTACATATATGTATATATACACATCTGTGTTATTTCTGTGTTGCTCTGTTTGTCTCTCCCTGTGTCTCTTCTCACCTGCAGGGGGAGAAGGAGAACCATGTGGCTGAGTTCAAACCCTTGGTTTCCTACCCAATTCTCTTTCTTCCCATTCAAGTTGCTGCTCCCTCTTTAAATATTTTGAAATCCTGGCCACCCTCCTCTAACATACTTTGTACTGCCTAATAAGTCAGGGGAGGTATAAAGAAAATCCCCACCACTTTTTTTCCCTTTCTAAAGAAGGCTGTCCACTTATTTTTGTTTTGTCTGAGTCAAAACTGACTGATGCAATTAATTCCCTTCTGTCTTGACAAATGGGGACCCTCAGCAAAGAAGGAAACAGAGCCAAAGTGAAAAGCGGAAGGGTCAGAGACTTTCTGGAGATTTATGAAGTTCCTATTTCAGCATAGTCAGCTGCACAGTTGCTGTCAATGCTCAGGACCAGAGTTTCAGAAAAATACAAAGACTCAGGGCTGTGCCTTCATGTGAGTCATTTGGGTGGATTCGGGGTTTTTATCTTCTCATTTCCTCAGTTCCTCTCCTTCCACAGTTGAGAGCTATGAGTGTGGATCCTGCTTTCTTTTACTTTTGGAGTCTAGCACACTGGGTAAAATAAAACGGGATACTCATTTAGTTCTTATCAAGTCTCTCTCTCAGTCCTGTTTTCCACCTTCGAAGTTAGGGTTTAAGCCATTTTGAATTTGTGATCAACTGGAGCGGGAAATGACAGGAAGCTGATAGACTAATGTTCTTGTTGTCAGTGAATACTGAGTCCATTCTAACTCATAGCGAGCCCATGGGTTACAGAGAAGAACTGCTCCGTAGGTTTTTGTGGGCTTTGACTGTAACTTTAATAGAAACAGACTGGCAGGCATTTTCTTCCATGGTATTGCTGGGTGAGTTTGAACTATCAGCTTTTTTAGCTGGGTTAGCAGTCGAGTACAAACTGTTTGTATCACCCAAGGATTCTAGACTAGATTATAATACAACATAGATTTGTAAAACTCAACCCTGTAAATCAACACAGGCCCATAAGCCTAGACCTGAAAGAATCAGACCACAAGCAAATAAGGATTGATTTAATAGTAGAAAATGAAAATAGAGCAACAAGGCCTATGGTCTTTAACATGCACTTGTGGTCTGCCCAAGACTGGATTGGTGTGGCCTGCAGATAAAACGTAAAGTGAAATGTTCAATCCAGGCAGACATCAGGGGTTGACTTGTTGATTGGTTCCTTTAATGCACATGACTCTAGAGAACAGATTTCATTCACTTTCATCTTCTTTTTAATGACTTAACTGAACAAGGGTCTCAATTTACTAAATTAATGGAAATGCTGGCTCTGTGAAGATAAGTGGTTTCCATCTTGTTGAGGTTGGCCTCCTTCTGCCTGTCTGAGCTCAGCTCCTACTGGGCACACTGCCTGTGCCGGGGAAGTATCCAGCTGCCTGGCCAAGCAGGGTGGCCAAGGGAGATGATCCAGCTAGTGAGGCTCCAACAGTCTGAGGTAGGTGACAGAAATGGAGGGGATGTGTAGTGTTAAGAGTGAGGAATGTGCATCGTGTTCAGCAAACTGATGATGGCAGATCCCAGTGGAAGAAGAAAGCGTCTGAGGTGGGGATCAGGGCTGGAGTGTGAAACCCTTAACCCAGCAGCATGCTTCGGCTGTGGCCACTAGAAAAGAAAAGAAAACCAAACCCATTGCATCAAGTTGATGCTAAGGCATGGCAACCCCATATGTTACGGAGTAAAACTTTGCCCCATAGGGTTTTTGTTGATTATAATCTTTATGGAAGCAGATCACTAAGACTTTCTTCTGTGCCACCGCTGGGTGAGTTCAAACCACCAACCTTTAGACTAGATAGTTAAGTTGGTTGAGTGCCATTGAGTCGGTTCCAACTCATAGTGACCCTATATAGAGTTTCCAAGGAGCAGCTGGTGGATTTGAACCTCTAATCTTGTGGTTATGAGTCCAGTGGTTATTCCTACAGTGCCACACCAGGACTCCTTTAGGCTAGCAGTGAAGCACAAACACTTGTGCTATCCAGGGAGGCCACAGGAACCACAAAAAAAAACACAGCATGCGTATCCATTCATTGTCTCCTGTGCTGTTTCACTTCAGATGTTGACTTCCACTTGGTTCCAACCGTCTTCAATTCCTCCTCTTGGTTTTTCCTACCTGAACTTGGCAACTTGGTTCTACTTTAGCTTCATGCCTTGGAAATCCCATATGACTCAGTCATCAAAAAATACCCCCACAGATCTCAAAATCTTCCTTCATCCTTGCAGCTGCACCCAACCCAATGTCAGACACAGAACCTCTCAGACTCCTGTGAGGCATGAGTAGGTGGGCAGGGATCATGTAGAGACTAAAAAGAGTGCCTCAAAATGAGCAAGAAGGAGAACAATTTGGAAGCACATTAAAGAGTTAAAAATATACTCCTTATGATCCATGGCTGTCTAAAGAAGGTATTTGAAATGAACAAATCATAGATTTTACAGAATTCTATTATGTATTCTCCAGCATCATTTCTATCACCAAGACCATATTTTCCAACAGCTGATCCTTCCTCTTTGTTCCCAACCTTTGCATTCCAGTCACCAGTAATGATCAATACA
>NW_006408653.1:3404964-3421762 GCF_000296735.1 Chrysochloris asiatica
GTCAGAGAAAAAGAGGAAGACCCCCAACGAGATGGACTGGCTAAGCGGCAGCATCGATGGACTCAAGTGTGGCACTAGTAGTGAGTTTGGCCCAGGATCGAGCAGTGTTTCGTTCTGCTGTGCATAAGGTCAGTACTGACTCGATGGCACCTAACAAAAACAGCAATGACCCATTGCATGAGGAGACCGACCAGTGGTAGCAAGGTTGAGATATCAAATTGATTTCCAATACCTTTGGGAATAAACTGAGTCCCCTTGCAGTGAGCCCCAATGTTGTGGCTTCTATCTGATTCTTCTGGCTTTTAGTTCTGACCTGTAAGGAATGACAGAGATTTAGTGATTGTTCAAACTGAGAAAGAGATAGTCAAACAGTATTCAGCTTGCTAAAGCTCTGGGTTTATCTTTCCTCTGTCTTTGCTCCATGAATGTCTTCTCATTTCATTTCTGTTGGGTTGAATGCTTCCAATGACCACCTATTGATTTCTGGTCTGGACGTCCTGTTTGTCCACTCACAAGGGGCCTTGCTTCCATTTTATAAATTCTTTTTTTCACACCGTGACTTGTTGGCAGAGGGTAGATGGGAAACAAGCAAACCTGTGAACCAAGTGTTATCAATGTTTGTCTTCCTGTTCGTCACGGATTCCAGGTTCTGACGCAGAAGGGATGCTGGCCGAGCCTTTACCTGGTTACCCAGCCACTCGTACCCCAAGAACGTGCACTGCATTTGTCACTAGTATTGATCTAAATAGCAACCTTTCTTCCAGAGTCACTCTAGCTGATTCTGACTCATAGTAACCTTAAAGGACAGAGTCGAATTGCCCCTTTGGGTTTCCGATGCTGCAAATCCTTTTGGGAGCAGACAGCCTCATCTTTCTCCTGCAGAGCAGCTGGTGGCTTTCAATTGTCCACTTTTTGGTCTGCAGTCCACCATACCACCAGGGCTTCTTTTCCGTGTGTAATGGGTGCTTAGCCATTTGCACCACCCAGAGATTCCTTGAAAGAAAGTTGTTGTTGATGTTAAGTGTCATTGAGTTGGTTCTCTCAGTGACCCTGTACATCTTTGCGGGAGCAGAAAGCCTCATCTTTCACCTATGGAGAGGCTGATGGTCTCAAACTGCCGACCCTGTGGTTCAAAGTTCAGTGTTTATTCTACAAAGCCACTGGCCTCACCTGAAAGATAGTTGTTGTTGTTAAGTGCCGTTGAGTTAGTTCCAACTCATAGCAACCCTAAATAGGGTTTCCAAGGAGCATATGGTGGGTTTGAATCATTGACCTTGTGGTTAGCAGTCCAGTGCTGGCCTACAGCACTATACCAAGACTCCAAAAGGAAATTACAGGAAGTCACATTTTTGTCTGGTCTGAGGGAGAGCTTTCTGACAGCGAGAGAGCTATTCACAGCTATTCGCGGCCTGCAGTGAGAAAGAGAGTTCCCTGTTTCAGAGGATGTTCAGGCAAAAACTAGGAGATCACACATCAGAGATACTGCAAAGAGAAGTCCTGTATGTGTCATACCACATTAACTTTAAGGGCCCATTCAACTCAGAGATGCTTTGACACTGGGACCATTATTATAATTTATTCTACAACCTTATATATGGAGTGCTGGTGTGGCACTGTGGGTTAATGTGCTGAACTGCAAAGTCATTTGAACCTCAAGGTTGGTGGTTCAAGCTCACCAGCTGCTCCTCAGAAACCCTATGCAGGGTCGCTATGGATTGGAATCAACTCGACAGCACTTAACAACAACAACAACATACAGAGTCCTGGTGTGGCACTGAGGATAAAGCACTGGATCCCAAGGTCAGTTTTAACCACAAGGTCAGCGCTTCAAACTTACCAGCCGCTCCTTGGAAACCCTGTACAGTGTCTGTATAAGTCAGAACCAATTCGACGGCACTTAATAACAACAACAATATGAAGCCAGGAGTCCTGGTGTAGTGCAGTATGGACTGTTTGCCATAAGGTTGGCAGTTCAAACCCTTGGAGCACCTATGTTGTGTTGTTAAATGCCATCAAGTTAGTTCTGACCCACAGTGACCCTGTATAGGGTTTCTGAGGAGCAGCTGGTGAGCTTGAACTTCCAGTCTTGGGATTCAAACCCACCTTGTAGTCCAGAGCACAGCACCATACCAGGAACCCCTATAAGAGGGTCGCTATGAGTTGGAACTGACTAGATGGCACTTAACAACAACAACAACACACGAAGTCAACCAAAATTAACTGCCGTCAAGTAGAGTCTGACTCTTGGTAATCCCAAGTGTGTCACAGTAGAACTATGCTCCATAGGGTTTTCAATGTCTTATTTTTCGGAAGTAGATCGCCATAGTTTTCTTCTGAGGTACCCTTGGGTGGACTCAAACCTCCAAACTTTGGTTAGCTGTCAAGCACATTAACCATTTGCATCCTCAAGGGACTCCCTCCTTTCTATGAGAATATCTTATTCCCTTTTGTAACGTAATAAAGTTGCTGGGTTTTGGAAATATTTCCTAGTTCTTTTCAGACTCAGTTTCAACTTTCAGATAAAGAGCACAAACTTTGGTGAGCACTGCCTAGGTTCAAATCTTAGCTCAGTTATACTTATTAGCTGTGTGACCTTGGGCAAGTCACTTAATACCTCTGAGCCTCAATTTTCTCATCTATAAAGTAGGGACAATAATAGTACTCAACCTTGTAGGGATGCTGAGAGGATTAAGTAAATTAATATTAATATTTGGAAAGCACCCAGAGCATCACTAGCCCATAGCAAGTATTATAAATGTGTTTGTTAGTGAAAAAATGTGAAAAAAAGAATTCTAAAAACAAAGAATAGGAATGGTCTCAAGTTTAACAAATGATTCAAGGATGTCTTCCTTTTTTACCAACTCATCTGCGGCAGCTCTAAATGTGAAATAGCTAAGAGACTCACGGTAGGAGAGAGAGAGAGAAAAAAAAAAAGGGATGTAAAACTCACACAGGCTTCCTAAACTCTCTGGGGGGAAGGAAAAGCTTCCTGCTGTTGGCTCAGGCAAGATAACCTCTGAACAGGCCTGTGTGTTTAATGACACCAGTTTATCCCTACCTCCCCCATCCCTCCCCTCTCTGCTTGGAGTTGCTAGGAGGCCAGGGGTGTGCTGTACTGTAATAAAGCAGCGTGGGGGTGGGTGGGGGAAGGTGGGGACCAGAGCATATTATATATACAGGACTTGTCGGTGGGAGCTTAATATCCTCTTACTGGAATAGCTATTGTCCCAGCTTCTCAACAAATACCAACCATCATTAATAAAAGGACTAGTAAACGCATTTATTGAGCTCAGGCAATGGTCTGGCTCTTGCTAGCTTCAGGGCCTTGGCAGAGGCAGCTGTAGAGGATGAGGACTAGAAAGGGAAGACTCCCGCTGTATCCAAGAAATCAACTCCTGGCCCAGCCCCAACCCAGCACCCTTCCCAAGTCTCCAGGGCCACAATCAGTGACATCTCACATCAAAGAAGAGGCCAAGAGTGTCAGACTCTTGGGTCGTTTTTAAAAATAAACAGTAAAAATGTGGACTACCATGGAGTTCTAGTGTGGCACTGTAGGATAAGCACTGGACTGCTAATCACAACGTTAGTAGTTCAGACCCGCCAGTCACTCCCTGGAAACCCTATATAGGGTCACTCTGAGTCAGAATTGACTCGACACCACTTAACAACAATAACAATAGAGTGCCAGAATGCTCCTTAGCGGTTAGAATGGTGAGACTTTATCTCTTGTACTTTGAACATGTGGTTAGGAAGGACCAGTCCCTGGAGAAGGATATCTAGCTTGGTAAAGTGGAGTTGGAGTCTTGGTATGGCACTGTAGGATAAGCACTGGTCCAAAAGGTCAGTTTGAACCGAAAGGTTGGCGGTCCAAACCCACCAGCCACTCCTCGGAAATTCTCTACAAGGTCTCTGTGAGACGGAACTGACTCGACGGCACTTAACAATAACAACAAAGTGAAGTGCAGGTGAAAAAGAGAAAGACCCTCAAAAAGATGGATTGACACAGTGGCAGCTACAGTGGGCTCAAACATAACTGCAGTTGTGAGGCTTGTTCAGGGCTGTGCAGTGTTTTGTTCTGTTGTGCATAGGCTCACTATGAGGAGGACTCGGTGGTACCTAACAACAACTAACCACTGTGGAGTTGATGCTGCTGTTATTGTTAGTGCCATAGAGTCAATGTGACTCATGGTAACCTCATGTGTGCAGGTTACAACTGCTCTAGAGGGTTTCCATGTTCAAGGCTGTGTCTTTCGGAAGCAGATCTCCAGGACTGCCTTCCAACGTGTCTTTGAGTGCATTCTTACCGCCAACCTTTTGGCTCGTGGTCGAGCACTTAAACATGTGTGCCACCAGGAATTTCATAAACATGGGTGGTGATGCTTAAAAAAAAAGGTTACCTTATTATATTGTGATTTTCTTTCAAGAAGCTTAACATATATCATCTTGCAAGATTATCATCCCTATTTTACAGAAGGGAAAATAAAGGCTTGGAGGGATTCAGAGACTCACTCAGCCTTAGGATATTGACATTCTTGTCAGAATGAGGACAGAAGCCAATGTTCTTAACTCCCGAATCCAGTGCCGTTTTGAAATATAAAACCTGAGCCTGTTCTACCTACAGGGCGAGGCTCTGTCTCCCTGTCCAGCCTCTGATGGGGGAGGGTCAGTGAACACTCTGATCATCATCATTGCTTCTCTAAATTATTATTGTTGTTATTATAATAACTAGTGGGTAGAGTTGAGTGGGTGGTGAGACCAGATAATTACCAAGACCCCAAAATTAAGCGTTGAGTCTTTACTTTTCCACGGCTGCTCAAAGATGAAAATGAAAGCTGGGCTCAGGGAGCCCTGGGGAGAACCCTCATTTTGAGATTGAGTGAGACCAGGAGCGAAAGACAAGGGAGAAAGGCCAGGCCCAAAGACCTAGGAATCCAGACTTAGAGGCCCTGGAAACTAGATTGTGGATGGCCTAGTTACAAAGGAGACCATTCCAATCCTGACTCTGCTACTTGTTGACCGTGTGGCCTTGGGAAAGTTGCCATGCCTCTCTGGACCTTATAAGAAACCCCAGGTTTCTTATCTATAAAATGGGGATGACTAGCCCCCAGGGTTGTTGTAAGTAAGAGTCAGAAGGTAGGCTGTGAGGACTCAAACAGACTCTTTCCCCTCTGAGCCTAGAGCTTTGCCAGTGAGGAGGACCACGATTTATGGGGCCATGCGATTCTCCCCACATCAGAATAAATTAGGAGTCAGTCAGAGTCCTTTTCTCAGGATGGCCCCGGTTCAGTGAAGAATGACTTTGGCCTCAGTGTCCCCCTTACTTAAGACAAGGCAACAAAATCTGTCTTAGCCCCTCCCAGCCCCTGAGGGCTGTCAGATGGATGGAGGTGATATCCGGCCTGGGAGGACAGGGGGGAGTTAATAACAGCACCCTGGGTCCCTGTTATTAGTGTCATTATTCTGGCTCTGTCCAGTAAGCAGCGGGGACTTGGGTGACTCACTGTCTGCAAGCCTGTTGGGACTTGCCCCCCTGCCAGGATTCCTTCTCCTTAGAGGTCTCTGCCTCTCCTTCCCAGCTCCTGATGGTGGCTTAGGGTCCCCCATCACTGAATGGAAGGGGGCATTTGGGATCCTTGTGCCCAACCCTGAGCACCAGTGTCTGCAAACCTACCTCATAGGGTGAACCTTGGGGTAGGGGAGCCAGGGACCCTGGAAGTCACAGGATTCAAACCAACCACTCTTAGGGGGATCTGATTCATTTGGAGCAATCCTAGGAGGAGGCAGGGACTCAGGAGAGGAAGTTCAAGAGAGAAAGGATTCAGACCTGGGTCTGTCCCTGTGATCGCTGCCCTCCCCCCCATGGGTGGGAATGTGGGGATGATGATGGGAGGTACAGGCCTTTGCCCACCTCCAAGGAAGCTGCTCTGAATGGTCTGGCCTGAGGAGGTACATAGGCCTCAGAGGATGGCTCTTATGTGCTGGAGCCCCAATATCTGAGTGGAGAAGGGAGCTGGGGAGCTCCTGACAGCCACCAAGCCCCTCTGCCTTGAAGCACTCTATAAATGGGATGTGAACCACAGTGACTCACTGCACACACCCCTGCAGTTTCGTGGTGAGGACATAGCTAATCATAGCTGGTGTTTGGGGAGGAAGAAGGATTTTGCCATGAGCTCCCTGACAGACTGTTCCCTCCTTCAGAGGATGGCCTGGCAGGTGTGACTGGCCAGGAGTTGGGCAAGGAGGAGTCTCTGCCTCCCTGAGGATTTGCCTGGCCTGGGGGAAGGGCCATCCGGGTCAGGTTTGAGTTTCTCTGGTTTCTGATCAGAGGTCACACAGGAAGCCATGAGTTAGAATCCCTCAGGTTAGATGGTGATGTTTGCTTTGGTTTTGATTAGAAGTGGAAGGGATCAGATTTGTAGGATATCTAATTGTATCCTTCAATTGACACATGAGGACACTGAGACCCAGAGAGGTTGAAATAAGAACTTCTGGGGTCTGAAAGACAGAACCACAGCTTCTAACTCCAGAGTCAATGCTGTTTCTATGGCCTCTTCTATCCCACTTTGATTGCCTGAGAAAGAACTTTAAAATAATCCTTGTTACAGTATCAGCTATCATTCATTGAGTGTCTAATATATGCCAGTTGTGAGATCAAGTGGTTTGTGTATATTACCTCAGGCTGAGGAGATAAATGAGGAGTTTCAAACACCAGAAAGTTGGTTCACTTGAACCAACTCTACATTTTCATCCAGGTCTGTGGTACAATGATTCTGTAGTACATGTTCTCAAGTCTGCGGATCTTCAGGGTGGTTTATTAGTTGACTGAGCCCTTTCCATATGCCAGGCTCTCCATAGGGTCCTGGAAATCTGCAGATAAAATTTAGGACAGGGTCCCTGTCAGACTCAATGAATTGCTAGTGAATAAAGAGTCAGGAACACAGAAAAAGGTGTCCTGAGGAGATGGAGAAGCCTTCCAGATACAGGGATATTTAAGTGGGGTTTTGAAGGTTAAATAGGAGTTTGCCAGGTGAGGTTGTGGAAGGGAAAAATGAAGTGCATGCAGAGAGAATAGCATGTGGAATAGCTGGGAAAATAACAGCACTCTTTGTATTTGAGAACAAGTAGCAGTCAAACTCACCAGCTGCTCCTTGGAAAGCCTATATAGGATTCCTATGAACTGAAACTGACTTGACAGCACTTAACAACAACAACAAATGCTTCAAGGCAGAGGAGCTTGGTGGCTGTCAGGATGTCTGTTTTGGAACGACTCTGAGATTCTCATTTTTAGTTTATGTATATAGATTCTACCTCTGATTTGGCCTGGACACCTGTGGATGCATCTGGCCACCTGGAATGCTACTTAGACTCTCTAACGAGGCCAGATGCAGTCACCACCTCTGGCTCTTTGCTGCTGAACAAGAACTCTCAGCGCTCCTGGTATTCCCCTCACTGCATGGGTATTGATGGGGTCTTTACACCATGGCTTTCTGTTAGTCAAATGCCATCAGACAGTCCAATCAGCAGCTCTCCTGTGGAACCCTCAGCAAACCCTTCCCTGTCCCTGTCTTGGTCCCACCCTGGTCCAACTCTTGGGCAGCCCAAGACAAGGTTGGCCCCACCTGAATTGGCACCTAACTCCCACACCAGGTTTTTTCAACCTTCCTTTTAGAACATGCCTTCCCTGGTGTTCTCATTGCCTGGCTGGTTACCCTCCTTGCTCTGGGAGCCTGGAATACAGTGGTATTCACTGTTCTGCTAAAGTTGAGAAAATGTACACTTCAGTGTATATTTTCATCTTTAATCTCAGATAATCACATCCTGAATGAGGTTTCCTGACAGAAAGGACAGGAGTCCAACAGGTTTGAACCTTGGCTGTGTGACCTTTGGCAGATCACTTCACTTCTCTGAACTTGTTTCCTCATCTGTAAAATGGGGCCATGGGCCGGCCCCCACTGTGCAAGGATTCAAAGAGAATATGCAGGATGACAGGGGAGGGCTGAGTTCAGCTGAGAGACCTGAGCAAGAAGGGACATATTCCTTTGTTTCTCTAAGTAGGTACCTCTAGCTTCCAGGACCAAACAAGATATAAACAAAACAAAACGGAGCGTGTGAAATCAGGACTTCACACTGTTGTGAGTGACTCAGGGGTGCAGTGGGATGGAACCCATATTCCACAGGCTCTTGAGACTTGTGCCAACTGGAGGAAGATGTTTCCTTTTTGTCCCCAAAGGGACAAGAAATGCTCCAGCCAAAACTACCTTCCAAAGCCCAGCAGACAGGTGGCTCTCGGGCTGACCTTTGCCAAGCCCAGTAAGCTCCACAGTTTCATTGTTCCACCCGGGCTGCGGAGCTGGTTGGTGGAGTTGGCTTAGGGAAGGTTATTTTGTATTTGGCTTTTGGAATGACTAATGAATGAGCTGTCTCCAGTGCAGGAGAATTATGCCACTTAAGCAAAACCCAGCCGGGCTGGTCGGCTCAGAGCTAGCTAATAGGAAATGCCTGTCAGAGCTCTGACGCTTCAAAGCCAAATATATTCTCACTGTGTTCTCTGTTTGCTAAGTTTACTTTATGCAAAATATAACTCAGCTGAAAATATGTAGATGGCACAGTTTGCTCCTTCTCTCTGGAAGCAATGGTGAGGATGAGGAGAGCAGCTCCTAGTTAACCTCACAGGTCCTGCTGAGGTGAGGCACAGCTGGCCTTTTTGGGGGGCAACAAGCACAGATCTCCAGGAAGTCAAAACAATCTGTGGCATGGATGGGGCCAAAAGAAGTACAGTCCTCAATACAGAGGCAACAACCCTCCACCAGGGTGCAGTAGTGAGTCAATGGTAGAATTCCCAACCTTCCGTGTGGGAGATCTGGATTCAATTCCTGGCCAATGTGCCCCATGCACAGCCACTACCTGCCTATCAGTGGAGGCTTGTGTGCCGCTGTGATGCTGTACAGGTTCCAGTGGAGCTTCCAGACTAAGACTAGGGAGTAAGGCCTGGCAATCTACTTCTGAAAATCAGCCAAGAAAAACCCTATTGCAATACCTTGAATTTACTTGATATGGCTTTTCTATCCAATGTCTTAATCCCCACTGAGTGACTGGGTGGGATCATGCAAATAAGGTATACAGGACTCTAAGGCTGGGATTAGTTATTTTACCTTCCAACTTAGGTTTAAAAGGAGCCATCACAGAAGTTGAGGCAGAAGATCCCAGGACCATCAAGGAGAATGAGCATGAGTAGAGCGTGCGATCGCTACCTAGAAAAACGGTGATGGGAGAGGGGGTGGCATGGAGAGACAGAGCACCTGCAGGCTCTAGATCCATGCACTGAGGCAGAGGTCAAGAAGCCACATGGCTGAGAGGTCGAAGAGAGAAATGAGGCATGCCTGCAGCACAGCAGACAAGAGGTGGGAGAACTGCTGCATCCTGATTTGATTTTGATCCTGTTCACTTCCCTAATAAACCTCTACAATCATGAGTTTTTGTTATGAGTTTGGTGTGGCCATTACAATCGATTATAGAACCTACATGTGAAGCAGAGTGCTGTTGGAGGGACGGTTGGTGTCAGAACAGGGTAAAGAAGGTTGTAGGGTGGAAGCATGTCTGACCTCTGCTCCATAGGAAGCAGCCTTGCGCTGAATTTGAGCTTGATTCTCTTTTCCCCTTGTGAAGCCAGAGGAAGTCAAACATGGCTCCCACACTGTTTAAGCATCTCTCAATTGTCCTTCTCCCACAATCCTTTGCCCTCTTCCTTTCCAATCAGGTCCTGGCACAATGGCTCCTGCAAAGAAGGGTGGTGAGCAAAAAGGGCTGCTCTGCTATCAGGAAAATGGTGACCTGAGAATACACCGTCAATATTCACAACTACATCCGTGGGATAGGCTTTATGAAATGTGCCCCTCAGGCACTCAAGGAAATTTGCCATGGAGATGGAAACACCAGATGTGTGCATTGACATCAACGAAGCTGTCCAGGCCAAACAAATCAGAAATGTCCCATACCATATCTGTGTACAGTTGTCCCGAAAATGTAAGGGGATGAAGAGTCACCAAACAAGCTCTATACATTGGTTACCTGTCACCACTTTCAAACCCTACAGACATTCAATGTGGATGAAAACTAACAGCCTCCTCTTTTTTGTAGTACCTTGAAGTTGAACATCTTCTTCCCAGCCACTGGCTGCCAGAAACTCTTTGAAGTGGAGAATGAACACAAACTTGGTACCTTTTATGAGAAGCGAATGGCCACAGTAGTTGCTGCTGACTCTCCGGGTGACAAGCGGAGGGACTATGTTTATGTTGTCCGCATCCGTGGTGGGAACAACAAGCAAGGTTTCCCCATGAAGCAAGGTATCTTGATCCATGGCTGCATCTGCCTGCTTCTGAGTAAGGGGCATTCCTGTTACAGACCAAGGAGAACTGTAGAAAGAAAGCGTAAATCTGTGTGGGGTTGCACTGTGGATGCCAACTTGAGTGTTCTCAACTTGGTTATTGTTAAAAAAAACAAAAAACAAAAAACAGGAGAGAAAGATATCCCAGGTCTGATTGATACAACTGTACCTCGGTGCTTGGGGCCCAAAAGAGCTCTCAGGATCCGCAAACTTTCCAATCTCTCTAAAGAAGATGATGTCCGCCAGTATGTTGTGAGGAAGTCACTGAACAAAGAAGGCAAGGAATCCAGGACCAAATTGTTACTCCATGTGTCCTGCAACACAAATGTCAGCGTATTGCTCTGAAGAAATGACACACTAAGAAAAATAAACAGGAGGCCGCAGAATATGCCAAGCTTTTGGCCAAGAGGATGAAGGAGGCCAAAGAAAAATGTCAGGAATAGATAGCCAAGAGACAGAGACTGTCTTCTCTGAGAGCTTCTACTTCTAAGTCTGAGTCCGTCAAAATCAAAATAGATTTCTGGAAGTGACAAATAAGAGTGCTCATATTAAAAAAGAAAGAAAGAAAATTAACAGCTGATTAGCAAATAAAGTTATAAATCTTCCCTAAGGCAGAAAGAACCCCTATCTTTGGATCACAGTGAGTCCAACTGGACAGCAGCTAGCAATAGCAACCTTTCCAGCAAGCTTGAGCACAATGGAACAGAGGGAGCCTGAGTAACCGGAATACCACGTAGCTTAACCTGCCATTTTGTCCACGGTTGCAAGGTCCAGTTAAGGTGTAAATGGGTACATTTGAATTGTTTCCCCTCCTTAGTGCTCTCGGAATCCCTGGATGATAGAGTTGGGTAACGTACACAGCTGCTAACTAAAAGGTTGGTAGTTCAAGTCCACACAGAAGCACCTCAGAAGACAGGCCTGGAGATATACTTCTGCAGAATCAGCCATGAAACACCCTAAAGGGCTCGGTTCCACTCTGACACATGTAGAGTCACCGAGATTTGAAATCAACTTGATGGCCGCTGGTTTCAAGCAAACTTACCCCAGTACCCATCTGAATGTTCACCCTCATTAGGTGAGGCACAGAATCCTTCAACCAAACACAATCCTCAATAGCTGAGTGGATGTGGAAGCAATGTAATTACTTCTGTGGGGCCAGAAGTCAGGGGACCTGGGTTTTAGTCCTGGTTCTACCTCTTCTCCCTGTGTGACGGGCCTTGCAAGAGCCACTTCATCTCTTCAGCTTTATCTTCCCCAGCTCACCATCCCTAGAGTCACACTGGGCTCCACTCTCTACTTGATACATGGTAGAAGAGAGAGGCAGGGGTGTAATGATAAGCCCCACTTCTCTGTCTCCTGATCCTGTTTCTCTCTCAGGAAGCTCACAGTTGTTATGAAGAGTTGAGTGTAAGAATGGTTGGTAGTGATTGTGTGTCACCGAGTTGATTCCGACTCACAGTGACCCAGTACAGGGTTTCTGAGGCTATACATCGTTACAGGAGCAGAGAGCTTCATCTTTCTCCCTTGGAGTGGCTGGTAGATTCAAACTGCTGACCTCGTGGTTAGCAGCTCAGCTTGTAATCCACTATGCTACCAGAGCTATTATTGTTGTTAGGTGCTGTCGCATCTGTTCCAACCCATAGTGACCCTATGTGCAACAGAACAAAGTACTGCCTGGTTCTGCACCACCCTCACAATTGCTTCTATGCTTGAGCCCATTATTGTCCTGTGCCAATCCATCTCCTTGGAGGTCTACCTCTTTTTTGCTGTCTCTCCACTTTACCAAGCATAATGTTCTTCTCCAAGGACTGGTCCCTCATGATAATATGTCCAAAATATGAGAGATAAAGTCTGGCCATCTTGACTTCTAAGGCACATTTTGATTGTACTTCTTCCAATACAGATTTCTTTCTTCTTCTGGCAGTCCCTGGTATCTTAAATATTCTTCTCCAACACCATAACTCAAATGCTTCAATTCTTCTATCATCTTTATAGAGATACTTGAGATTTTTCATACCTGTAGTGGGAAAGATTCCCTGAGGTCATGGCCCTGCTCAGAAAGTGAAAATAAAGATTCTTACAGCCTTCCACTTGGAAACAGCCAACTCCCATACTGCCTCATCACCAAGCAGCCTAGTGGCAGCCCAGTCTCTCCCAGTTCTGTCCCTTCTTCTCAAACACCCTCCCCAGATAAAAGGCCTGGACTTCCTTAGGAAAGGCATTTATGTTGACTGTTTTGAGATAAAATGATAGCTGGACCTAAAGAAACTTGGACTTTTCAGGATGACCTGAAGACTAGGTATGCGCAAAATGTTGACAATGTGTCAAGGCAGGGTGGGGAAGCAGCTATGAATCAGACACAGATCTGCTGCTCTCTAAGAGCTCCCTGTTTACTTGTGAGATGGGTACAAAGAATGATGCAGGATTAATCACATGACTTGGACTATAAACACAATAGAAGTTCAAAGGGGTAAAGCCCTTGGGCATGTTGCCTAAAGCTTCTGAGCCTTGGTCCTCATCTGTAAAATGGGAATAATGATTACCTACCTTAGAAGACCAGAGGCAACATATGCAACGTGCCCAACACAATACCTGGCACATTTTAATCACTCCATAAAAGGAAGCTATTACTACTTTTATTACTATGGCTTACAGGAGAACTTCTCAACAAATTGACTGGATATGATCCATCCCTTTAAGTCTTGAGGCCATGCCTGGGGTGCCTGTACCCCCTGGGTGGCCCCTCCCAGGCTGCCAGCATCCTTCCATGGACTCTAGTGTGGCACACAAATAGTATATTTCCCCTAGCATGCAGAGAACACTGGGAAGCCCCAGCATACAGCTTTCAGAAAAGGCTTCAAACCAGATGAAGACTTTGGTGATGGTGGTGGTGCTTCTGCAGTAATTGGAGGCAAGGCAACAGCAAAACTTCAAAGATCAGGCATAGACGATAGGTGACCATGGGTCTGGGAGCAGGGGACAGCGGCGAGGGCTCACTACCCCTCATGATGTCTTGCACTTGTTAAGTGGTCCTGCTCTAAGGGGAGCAGAGTCCAAGTTGGGAGCCGCTGAGGGAAAAGGGCTGGATAATGTCCCTTCAGGTGGGTTAAGAGAGGTGGCGGGGCAGGGATCCCAGATAGGAGTCCAGGTTGAAGGGACAAGTTCAAGTTTTGGAGCATCCTCTTCTCAGGGCTCAGAGGAATGCAAGGGCAGGAGGCAGTGCTGACAGACTCAGACAGGCATCAAATAGCAGAAGAGGGAAGAATCAGCAAGGAGCCAGGAGCCAGCAAGAGTCATAGCTCATGAGAAGGCATTCACACAGTCTTGGCCAAAAGCATGAACTGGTCTCAGAAGATAAGCACCCCATAGCCTGTGTCTGGTGAATGGAAGGATGTGGGGAGCTACATGAAGATTCTGACAAGTGATGAGAGACCTGGGAAGACAGGCAGAGGAGTGGAAACACTTAGGCCACCTTAGAAAGCCAGGAAGGCATCAAAGATCATCAAGCTTGTGGGGTGAAGGGACTCATGCTGGGGCCTCCACATGCATGCAAGGACAGGGGTCTGTGAATGGAAGAAGCTAAATCGAAGGAACTGACTTGGCTGCTGGGGTGGATCCAGCAAGCAGAGGAGAAGGTGGAACTAGAAGGTTGGTCCCATCAGGCCAGTGGGATAGGGTAGGGCAGCAGCAGGAGTCCAGCAGGTATAAAGGCAGTAGCAGCCTGGTCCTGGGTGGCTGGACTCCAGCTCTAACTGGTGCAGGGAGGGGAGTAGAGGGTCTCCAGAGCCCAGTGCCCTGCCTCCTGTGGGACAGTCTTGGCAGGTGTAGTAAAGAACTTGAACTTGAACTCAGACCAACCTGATTTGAATCCCAGTTCCCTCACCTTAGTAGCTGTATGATACTCGAGGTGACAACCCATCTCTGTACCTGTAATGGAAAAGCACCTGCATCACAGGTGAAGATGGAATAAGGCCATTTGTGAAGCTCTTGACTTAGACAGATGCTCACAAATTGCCCCTATTCTTAGCATGCTGCTTGGCTCCTGAGATTACCAGGTGCTCAGAAGATGAGGGATGTAGAAGTTTGGCAGAAGCCCAGCTCATGTGAAAAAGGGCAGTGAAAGGGAATCACTAACGCTCCATCAATAGATCAGTCTCTCCTGGAATTCCTCCATTCCTATCTACCTGTGATTTATTACCTTTTAGGGTTGTTGTTACAATTAAGTCTTCTCTGAATATTGCAAATGGTTATACTCTTGCCTACTAACTGAAAAGTCAGTGGTTCAAACCTACCCAGTGCACCTTGGAAGAAAGTCCTGGTGACTTATTTCTGAAAGGTCAAAGCCTTAAAAAAAACACTATGGAGTACAGTTCTGCTTTGCACACGCAGGTCACCGTGAATAGGAGTCAACTCAACAGCAACTGTGTTTTTGTTTTGTTTTGTTGGTTATGATGAAGTGAGATAATGTATCTGAAGTATCCAATCTAGTAGGTGCTTAGTAAATAGCTGCTCTGTAGACTAAGATAATATGTAAGGGAAGGATGGAAGGTTGGGACCCAGAGAACAAATGGGAACCCAGGGCTCATTCTTTGTGATGGTTAAGTTTATGTGCCATTTTGGCTAGGCTATGATTCTTAGTGGTTTGGCCAAACACTAGTGTAGTTGCTGTTCTGTAACATAATGTAATAGGACAGTAAGTTGGAAGACATTGGTACTGTAGAATAAACACAGGACCACAAGGTCAGTTTGAATCACAAGGTTATTGGTTCAAACTCACCAGCTGCTCCTTGGATATCCTATAACAGGTTAGTATGAGTTGAAACCAACTTGACGGCACTTAATAACAATAAAACATGTCTCTGTGATCAGTGGATGGCTGCAGACAAGTTCTCTCAGTAATACACTTGTCTTAAACCCATTAAGGTGCTTTTTACTAAAAGATCCAATCAAAACAGTGGCTTCTGAGGGCCAGTTCAATTCAAGGAAGAGAGGTCAACTCAGAAGATTACAGAGACAGTTTTTTTTTTGGATTCCCAAGAGGTCATCCAGATAGATTTTCTCAAAGGACACAGGATGATCATAGGGGCTTATTAGGAAGAAGTTTTCAGGAAACTTAAAACTGCATGTATAAGAAAAAGGATGGAAAGCTGCCCTGAGGAACTTGTTTCCTTCACAACTGTGCACCTGCTTATTTTTCAAGGGTGGCAAGGGCTATGAGAATTTCACTGGGAAACCTTACCCCATTTACCCTTCAGCATTTTCAGCACCTTCAGGCTTTGTTTTGTTCTCCAAATTCAAAGAATATTTAAAAGGAACACAACTTGGGATCCTTGAGGATGCCAAAACTGCCATTTTGTTGTGGTGTAACTTTATGAGGGCAGAATTCTTCAGGGAAGGGTTAGAGAGCTAGAAACATCACCCTCAGAAGCATACAGACCCTAGGTGGAGAATAGGGTCAAGAAACAATAGCTTTATACTTTAATATTTTTGTTTAAGGAAGGCATCTATGGTTTTATAGCACTATCTTTTGACTTTTCTTCATGTAATGTAATGACTTTCCACAATATAATCAGTCCATGGGAATTTCTCTAGACTGTGGTCTGTACTGAGACAATAAAAAGATATTTTGCAGAACTCACTCTCTTAACCCTGTACTCTTCCCATTGTCTGATCTATAGACTTGGGGACAAAAGTCTGCAGAAGTCTCTAACCTGCCACCTGACCTATAGATTTTGTATTTGCCAGTCCCCACAAACATGTAAGACAATCCTTTGAAGTAAATCTTTCTTTGTCTCTCTATATAGATTGCCATTGTTGTTAAGTTCCATCAAGTCAGTTCCAACACACAGTGACCCTGTCTAGAGTTTCCGAGGCTGTAAATCTTTACGAGAGTAGAAAGCCTCATCTTTCTCCCATGGGATGAATGGTAGATTCAAACTCCTGACCTTCCGGTTAGCAGCCTGACTCGTAACCTACTATACTATGTATCTCACTGGTTCTGTTTCTCTAGAGAACTCTAAGACACTCTAAGACCCTGGGTCTTAGATCTATAGCATCATAAATCCTTTCCGCCTGCAGAAGCAACCAGAGTACCCTGTTTATGTGCTCCCACACTCTCTGATAGGCAAGATCAGCTCAGGCTCCAGGCAAGCCAAGTCTAATGGTAGAGGGCAGCAGTGACTCCGGCTGGGAGGGGCCCAAAGAAGAGACCGAATAAAGGTTATAGGAACTGGTAGAAGAAAGAGGTACTTGTCTATACTCAGTGTACATGAGTAAGTGCTCATTGGACATTTCCTATGGGCTAAGCTTTATACACACCATGTTGTTGTTGTTGTTGTTGTCAGGTGCCATCGAGTCGGAACCGACTCATAGCGACCCCATGCACAGCAGAACGAAACAATGTCCGATCCTGGG
>NW_006408653.1:3424564-3435329 GCF_000296735.1 Chrysochloris asiatica
GAGCTTAACTGTATTCATGTCATTATTGTCAACCCTACTTTGAGTAGGCATTTTTTTCCACAATCGCTTTCTGAGTGCCCTCCCACCTTCCAGTCCTTCATCTGACAATGTTTCTCTGCTATGTATAGAGTTTTCAGTGACTAGCGATTCGGAAGTAGATTGACATAGAAATTTAAAGAGACAGTGTAGACATAAAACCAAACGGCCACCGCTCGTCTGTCTGTCGTGCTGTGGTGGTCTGAGTTGCTGTGATTCTGGGGGCTGTGCCACCGGTGTTTTGAATAACCAGCAGGGTCACCCATGGTGGAAAGGTTTCAGATGAGCTACAAAACAAAGACAGACTAGGAAGAAAGAGTGACAAACTACTTCCGAATCGCTAGTCATACACACCATAGTGAATACAATAATCATGGTCTCTGCATCTCCAGAACTTAGTTTAGTGAGGGGCCAAAGATTGGGGGAGTGGGGGGAGGCTTTAAGATGATCATTCAGGCATTCAGGGGCCATGTGCTGGCTGGAATGCTTGTTGTGGCTGTGGGGAGGGGGTGTGTTGTCAATTCTGACTCATAACAGCCCCTGTGACTGACTGAGTAGAACTGCCCCATAAGGTTTTCTTGGCTGCCATCTTTATGGGAGCAGATCACCAGCGCTTTCTTTCCTAGAGCTGCTGGAGAGTTCCAACAGCCAAGCTTTAGGTTAGCAGCATGTATTTAACTGTTGCATCACCAGAACTCCTTGGCTACTAGAATGGAGCAGGGGTAAATGAGATAGGAGATATGCCCGGGAGCAAGGTGCTAAGAGCCAGGTTGGTGGCAGAAGGTGCCGGCTGTGGCCTGTGGTAGGAAGAGTGTCACAGCAGGCAGCGTCAGGCAGACCCAGCGCCACCCTGGCTCCACCCCTTGCCAGCTATATGACTCTGAAGAAACTGAATTCCTACCTCTGTAAGATGAGAATCACAGTGCCTGCTTCCTAGAGCTGCTGTTGACTATTAAATTAAGCAACACCTAGAAATCCTGGTTCTCAGTAAATGTTCAGTGACTTGGGGGATGTTGTTAATAAAATTGCTCCTGGGTGGCCCAAAAGATTTGCTGTTGGCTACTAACCTAAAGTTTGGCAGTTCTAACTCATCTAGCAGTGTTGTGGAAGACAGGCCTGGAAACAAACCTGTTTCTATAAAGATCACAGCCAAGAAAACCTTACTTTGGGAATCAGTTCTACTCTTTAACACATGAAGTCACTGGGAGCCTCAGTCTACTCAACGACAATGAGGTGTGTGTGTGTGTGTGTGTGTGTTTGGGCTGTTCATGAAAAACAAAGTGAATCTAGCAGATATTTCGAAGGAATAAATGACAGTACTTTTGTGACTGAGTGTGGGAAAGATTTTAGTTAACACCTGAGTGCCTTTTGTGGATCAGAATTAGTATTTCCTGCTGAGAATGCTTTGGACTATCAAGCGTTCTCAAGATACACAATTAAGGTTAGGATAAAAGTACTTAGTTCATTCTCTGGGATAAATGTTTCCAACTTTTTTTGTCTCCAGATTTTCCCAGACAGCAGTTGGAGGAGTCGTATGGGGTCCCAGAGCCAGAGCTCATACTGGTCTTCCCCTGGCTCTTCAGTCGGGCCAAACTCTGGACCCAAAGTGCAGTGTTGGACAAAAAGACCGCTCAAAGAACATCTTTTTTCTGTACACAGAACAAAACCTCAATCAGCTTGTTACCTTTTTCTTGTTAGAGAGGCAGCTTCATTGTAAACCAAGGGCTCAAAGGAACAAGGCCCAGTTAGGAACAAAGGAAACACCCCCAGCAGCCTTTTGCCAGGAATGAGCTGCAATTTTCAGAGAAGTCTTTCAGCCAAAATTCCTAGAGAAAAGTCCCAGAAGACTGTCCATGAAGTGAGGAAATGGAGACAAAATGTTAACGCGTGAAACGATGAACCAGAAAATCATCCCACAAGCCTGCACCCAGCTATGTCTTTCTTAATGAGGCAAACTCCAAAGAAGCCTTTCTTTTAATCAGGCATTTGAAATGGAATGCTGCTAAGGAGCCCCCCACCTCATCCACCCCACCCTTCTGCGTTGCCATGACTACCCAAGTTCTTAGAACATGAAAGAACTACCTCAGCAATTTCCCTCTAAAACAAAAGAAAATTATTCCAGGTTGTTGGGCAAAGAACTCTCCGAAATGGGACCTGTTACTGGATAGCAGGTTCTTCAGAGTCACTAGTAATGAAATACGAGCCTACAGAGATTGGGTCTTCAGAAAAGCCACGGGAAGGAAAGTGGGGATGACAGGACCCAGCTCTGGCCCCAGCCTGCAGAGCCTGCACTCTGGCATCACTGTTGGCTCCCACCCCTCAGCTGGACCTCATTTGCCCCTGCAATGAAGCACTTTAAGAGAAAACACATCCT
Source organism: Chrysochloris asiatica (assembly GCF_000296735.1). Classification (NCBI taxonomy): domain Eukaryota; kingdom Metazoa; phylum Chordata; class Mammalia; order Afrosoricida; family Chrysochloridae; genus Chrysochloris; species Chrysochloris asiatica. Next base: position 3,426,975 of record NW_006408653.1, read on the forward strand.
CTGTCCATATGAGAAGGGGCAAGGGCTTGAGTAGGGAGCAGGTCCTGGCTCAGTAGATTGTAAAGTGGTGACAAAAAGTATCTTTTTCTTCTTTTCTAATCCGGTTTGCTCTTGGAACCTGTCAGGCCAACCTCGTGACATGACTGTGAAGTCCCTCAAAATCCCCCTTTAAAGTCCAAACCCAGACTCATGATGACTCCATGTGTGTCAGAGTAGAACTATGTATGCTCCATAGGATTGTCACGGCTATGGCCTTCTGGAAGCAAACTGCCAGGCTTTTCTTTCAAGACATCTCTGGGTGGACTTGAACTTACAACCTTTCAAAGGTTTAGCAGTCAATTGTGTTAACCATTTGCAGCACCCAAGGTCTCCTAAAGGTTCTGCTAATGAGGGCCAAAGTAAACCTTCTCCTGAAGGACCCAGGAGGTGATAATCAGACAGACAGCCTGCTACCTCAAAGTTCCATTCTCTGTGTCTCACCGCACCAGGGTGCTGGCCTGACACCTCCACTCCTTCATCCTCCCCATCCAATCATCATGTTTTGAGTCTATTTCCTAAACATTTCCCAGGTCCACCCACTTCTTCCTTTCTCCATTGCCTCACCATCTCGAGCCTTACCATGTCCACACTGAAGCTGTTATTGTTGTGAGCCATGGATTCGATTTTGACTCATAGCAAACTTATAAGACAGAATAGAACTGTCCCTTAGGGTTTCCAAGGCTGTGATCTTTATGGGACGGATTGCTAGGCCTTTTCTCCAATCTTTTGTTTAGCAGCCACTGTGCTCATTACACTAAAGCTAGAGTGGTCCTTTGCACACAAATCTAATCCGTTCACCTTCTGCTTAAAAATCCTTCAGGGGCTCCCATTGTCTTTAGGATAAAATTTTATATTCCTTAGAAATTTGCAGACAAGGCTTTTTACGATATGATAGCTTTCATCCCTGCTCACTCCACACTCCCCAGTTTACATGCTCTCCACACCTCCAGGCTCTACAAGCATTTCTCCTCTTCTTGGGAGTACCTTCCCTAAGAAGGTACCTGATACCCTCTGCTTGTCCATCCTGATCTCCCGCCCTGCTCTGTGTACCAGAGGCTTCCTGGTTTGGATCACAGTAACAACTCCAGTGCCTTCTGGCTCCTGGATACTACCCAGGTGTCTCAAGTGGGTAAGCACTTGGCTACTAAATGAAAGGTTGGTGGTTCGATCCCACCCAGAGGTATCTCCAATGGCACTCTGCCTCAGAAAGGTCAGAACCAATGAAAACCCTATGGAACAGTGCTGTTCTACACACATAGGGTCTCCATGAGTCGGAATTCACTTGACAGCAATTGGTTTTGTTAGGATCACATGATGCTGTCTGAACCCTAGACCGTTCTTCTGAAGGATGCCTGCTACAGAGGGCACTCTCTTCTTCCCAAGCACAATAATAGCTCCCCATTCCCATTTCTTCTGGCTTATGAGTGGTAAAGGCTCTGTTGATGGGTTTCTGTCCTATCTCATGCTGTTTTCCAACATCCTGCTCATAATTTTGCACATAACCCATTTTATACATAAGCCTTCTTCAAATTATCCTAATTTGAGCATGCCATCTGTTGGGTCCTTGACCAATAACTCATCCCTTTTCTTTGCTAAATCATAGCCATTCCTTAGAAATAAGCTCACCTCCTCCTGAAAGGTTATTCTCCCAGTCTAGGTTAGCCACCCCATACCCCTTGGGCTTCCAGAGCCTGCTGAGTTTCCCTCTGGCACAGTTCACTTCATATGCTATTACAAAAGTCAGGTAACTTGCTTGTCCCGTGCCCTCAATCTGAGTCCCTGGAGGGTGGGGACTATGTATTGTTACTCAGACTTGTACCCTAGTATCTGACAATGTTTGCAGAATGGAAAGGAAACAATAGCTCAGAGTGGGAGTCAGTCAAAGATCCATAGGAACATGGGGCAGCATCCCTCTGTGTTTGGCTACGGTAAAGGTTGGTGTCCTCTGAGCCAGAAAATTGGGAGTCAGATTGTAGAACAACAAGCTGTTATTTAAGAACATTCCCACCTTCAAGGACTATGGTTCAGGTGGCCATGGTGGAAGAGCCAGGTGAAAGCAGAGGAAGATTTGCTTGTTTCTGTCCCAACAGCTGTACATCCTGGGGAAACTCTCTGAGTTGGGCAAAGGCAGTGGATGTATCCATCCTTAGGCTGAGAGTCTTTGAACCTGGGCATCAACCCCTGGGAAACTCACATCAGTTTACTGCTATAAATTACTGAAAGTTTAAGGCCTGTTCAAAGGACTCCACACTTTCCCCAGCATACTAATTCATTCATTCGTGTACTCCTTCACTCAACAAAGTTTATTGGGAGTCTGCTCTACACAAGTCACTTCCCTTTAATTGAATCTATTGTAATTTGATCCAAAAGGGAAACATTCCTTTTTTTATTTCTGTCTCAGCTCCTGCTGGTCCCTGTAAGAGACCAGGGAGTGGGCTTCTAGGTAGAAAGACCCTGGGGCACATGGACAGATCACAGGACATTGAGTATCCATGGTAGGAGGGAGGCTGAAGAGTGTACTGATGTAGTTAGGGAGCTCTGGGCCTTTTTCTAGACATGTGACCTTGAGCAAGTTACTGCATGTGTCTGTGACTTGGCCTCCTCCTGTGCAAAATGGTGGTAAAAATAAGAACTAGCTCATGGAGTCGTTGTAAAAATCAGATGAAACAAAACACCATCCTCTGGAAGGTTGCCTGGAGCAGTAAGTCCCAACCCTATCCAGGCCCAGTGCTTGCTTTTTATTTCAAGCATTTTGTAAGGGCACCTTTACTAGTCTGAAATGGGATTTATAGATAATATAAGCCACCTACACACATAAATTTTTTAAATCCACACATTGTTCTAACAATAAGATAAAGAAGCAGAAGAAAGACAATTTCGAATAAAATAACATGCATTTTAACCTATGAATGCTTGAGTGTACCTCCATCAGGAAAGATAATGAAGTTGTCAGATGCTTAAGTGAAGTAAAACACTATTCGACTGAATATTGTAGGTACTTATTAATACGTGATGCTCTGACACAGAGTTAGATAAGTATTACATATTCATGCAGATATGAAGAATCACTACTCATCTACAAATGCAGATGAACAGAGGTGTGTTGCTTTGGCCATTCAAATGCCAAGGACTTTTTCCTGTTGCTATTTGGGATTTTCTGAAATGGTGAACAACAAAAGATAAAATATAGTAGTTTCTCAGTTTATTCAAGGGCAACTGTCGTAGTTATTTCAGTACTGCTAAGGAGTCCTAGTGTGGTGCTGTGGGTTAATGTGCCAGACTGCAAAGTCATTTGAACTACAAGGTTGGCTGTTCAAGCTCACCAGCCACTCCTTGGAACCCCAATATAGGGTCGCTATGGGTCAGAATAGACTCTACGGCACTTAACAACAACAACAAGGCAGAAATGTCCCAAAGAATTGGCTTTAATGAACAGAAATTTATTTCCTCACATTTTAGGAGACTAGAAGTCTGAATTCAGGGTGCTGGTTGTGGGGGAAGGTCCCAGAAAGAGAACTACAGAAAATAATGCTTATGACAAGTACTGAAATTGCATACCCACATCCAAACATCTGACATCATCTTTTGGATAACTTTACCATAATATCAACTTGAATATACAAGTCAAGCTCGCTAATCTATTTCTTAACATATTATGGCACTACATGAAAATTACAACTGCACCACATCCTTGCTTTCACTGATGAAAACTGGTCTATGATATGCTCAAAGCCATTCCCTTTCCCCCTCAGTTTTTTTCTCTTTTTATACTCAGTAGAACAAGATTACACATTCTGTTTTGACCCATGGAGGCTCTCAAATATGAACATATTAGCTTTCTGGTTTACTTCCCGACCCCCAGCTCTTAAGCTTTATTATAATTAAATATGTTGTTGTTGTTAGGTGCAGATTTTCAACTCAGAGTGACCCCATGTGACAGAGTAGGGTCTATCATAGGATTTCCTAGCTACTGTAGTCTTTATGGGAACAGATTGCTAGATCTTTTTCTCAGAAAGTATGAGTTTTAACTTGCTGAATCGTCTCTCACAGCTGGCTGTGGAAAGTCCAAAGGAGAACAGAAACTGCTGGCACCCAGGGCATGCCATATCTGCCACACTTTACATAGCCCCCTGGAAGCTTCTTGTCTCTTTTTAGCTTCTTTCCCTCAGTTCTTGGAGGTCTTATTAGGCATGGCACATCTATCTTTCTTTCCCCATCTCTGCTTCCTTGCTTTTCTGTTCCTAATCTGCTCTTTATTTCTCAAAAGTTATTGGCTTAAAACACCTCTACACTGCTATAGCCTCATTAACATAGTAAAGAAAACCTATTCCCAAATGTGATTACATCCACAACTATCCCCATCCACTCCACTGCCTTGGGGTTGATTCCCACTCATAGTGACCCTAAAGGAAAGAGTAGAACTTGGTCCACAAGTATAGGGGCTTGGATTTACAACACACACAATTCATTTCATAACAGTAACAGTCATGAAAAATTCAGTGTCTATTAAAGCTGCAAAAAGTGTATTATATTTATATACAAGATAGAATTAGATTCTGGGTGAGACCAATAGAAACAGTTTTCTACCTATATGGCTGGTAGGCATTTAATGCCATTCAAATGTCACATGAAATATAGGGCAAATCTTCATTATACAAAATTGACCCAACTATGCCAGGAAGTCTGGCCCCTCTTCTGCTTCCACCTACAACTGGACTCATGGGAACCCCATGCTGCCCAGTCCTATACCACCCTCATGACTGGTTGGGCATTGGTTGTGATTCATAGGAGTTCATTGGCTGGTTTTCAGATGTAGATCATCAGGCCTTTCTTCCTAGGGCATCTTAGTCTGGAAGCTCCCCCAAAACCTGTTCAGCATCATAGCAACAAGGCAGCTTCCACTGGCAGATGGGTGGGTTGTGGTTGCACATGAGGCGCAATGGCTGAGAATCAAGCTCAGGTCTCCTGCCGGCAAGGCAAGAACTTTACCACTGAAGCACAAATGCCCAACTTGAAGGCACATAACGACAACAGCTCTAAATAGCAACCCTCGCTTCCCCCCTCCTCCATACCACTAAGGTAACAAACATAAACACACTACTAATTTCCAAAGTGGACTCCTGGTGTAGAATCAGTACTGGACTGCAAACCACAAGGTCAACAGTTCAAACCCATAACTGTTCTTCTGAAACCCTATACAGGGTTGCTATGAGTTGGAACTGACTCCACAAGCACTTAGTAACAAACCATTTCCAAGGCACCTCTAGGGGGCAGCACTGCCTCCATTGAGAATAAGTGAGTCCGAATTTACGAGGTTATCCAACAGGTAGCACACAATAAGGAATCTGAGATGACAGCTATACAACCACCAGGAACACACACCAGACAGCATTAGGGAAACCAATCAGCACATCGCACTCTTCAGCTATGTTCTGCTACATTCTTGTTTGGTTGGGACTGAAGGATAAGACCATTCTCTGATGGTTAGGGGGTAACGTCTCTTACGAAAAGGTTAAATAAGAAATCAGCACCTACAATAGACCTACACAGACTTCCAGTTAGAGAAAAATCTCACCAAACCAAAGGATCCTTGTATCTTACTTCCCCTGGATAAAACTATTGAGTCTCTTTGAAAAAATATCTCATCAGCACTCTTTAAAAATAACTCTCAGAGTTTACTCCCCTATGGCTCTATCATGAATCAACACCACAAAGTATTTCATAATATTGTGACATTTTGCCTCCTGACTTAATGTATCTAAAGAAAAACCATTGTCTTTTGTGGCTATAAACCGCACTCCTAGCAAGACCACTCAAGGCACCAAGGTGAAGTAGTCAGCTCGTGAATGCCCTCTTCATTCCGTCCTTCATTGTCAACAAAACCTTCCTTGAATCTGAGGTCTTATTTCCCATAAAAGGGAGGAATCATTTCTAATCATCCCAGGAAGAGGCAGATTCAGCTGGTGACATGAGACGGAAAGGGAACTCGAATCGCCTTCTTGGCTTCATTCTTGTGCTGGGTCCATAGGAACTTTCAAGAGGGCAGCTAGCCCAGGCTTAGCCCTTGAGACTGTGGCTGTTGTGATGGTACCACATAGAGGCAGCTCCCGCCCTGGGATAGGCTGGCTCTGAGCCCTCAAGATCAAGTCATGTCTTGTAAAGAAGATTAGATGGGGTCATGTTACACTCTCTGTTTATTTCTCTTTTGTTATCCCTAACTGGTGGTAAAGACTTGTCTGAAAGATCCAGCCTGGTCCCAGCTGTGCTAAGTGTGTGAGCGTGTGTGTACATGTGCACGTGAGTGTATGTGTTGGAGGATGAGACACACTGCCACTGGCTTCTGTGATGGAGCAGCAATGATGAGTAAGAAATCTCAAGGGAAAACTTCAGCTACTCTCGCCACACAAAGATTTTCCCTTCATTGTTAAGCATTGAGGGGTTGAGTTTAATTCATTAGGAAAGGTGGCAACTTTCCCTCATGGGATCTGGGCGAACCAAAGAGGCCTTAGTCTTAGATGAACCAGGCAAAACACCTAGAAGAGGATGCAAGCCCAGGGGCTAAGACCACAGCCCACAAAAGGACAAGTATTACATAATATATATGTTTGTATCAAGACAGTACACTAGTAGTTATCATGGGGCGGATCAAAGACTGCAATCTTCAGTATGGATTATACCTCAACATAAAGAAAATAAAAATCCTCGCAATTGGACTAATAATCAATATGATGATAAACAGAAAAGATTAAAGTCAAGGACTTCATTTTACTTGGCTCTATAATCAACATCATGTAGCTCTGGTAGTGTAGTGGTTATGAATTGGGCTGCGAACCTTAAGGTCAGCAGTTCGAAACTACCAGCTGTTCTGCGGGAGCAAGATGAGGCTTTCTGCTCCTATAAAGCTTTACAGCCTCGGAAACCCTGTACAGGGTCACTATGAGTCAAAACTGACTCCATTGCACATAACAACAACAATAATCAACATCAAGGAGCTCTGGTAGCATAGTGGTTAACGAATCGGGCTGCGAACCGCAAGGTCAGCAGTTTGAAACTACCAGCTGTTCCATGGGAGCAAGATGAGGCGTTCTGCTCCCGTAAAAATTTACAACCTCAAAAACCCTGTACAGGGTCGCTATGAGTCAGAACTGACTCCATGGCACACAGCCACCACCACCATAATCAACATCCATGCAAGCGGTAGACAAGAAATCAAATGATGTATTGGTTTAGGCAAATCTGCTGCAAAAAAACCTCTTTTAAGTGTTAAAAAGCAAAAATATCATTTTGAAGACTAACATGTGCTTGACCAGAGCCATGCTATTTCAATCACCTCATATGCATGTGAAAGTTGGGCAGTGAAAAAAGGAAGACCAAAGAATCAATTTAAATTGTGGAGTTGGCGAAGAATATTGAATATTGTGATAGTTAAGGTTTTTGTATCAATTTGACTGGGCCAGGATTCCCAGTGGTTTGACAGTTGAGATGTGGTAATCCCCATGATGAAGTCTAACACAGGCATAGTTAACTTTATGATGATTGGCTATGAACAACCAATCAATTTAAAGAATTGTTGTCTTTGGGGTGTGGCCTGCTCCTAATATAATAGACATGCAGAAGAAACTTGCTCTCTTTTCCACTGGGGATTCTACAATTGTGAACCATTTCCTTAATAAAAACTTTATATATATATATATATATATATAGTTGTTAAGTGCTATTGAGTCGATTCTGACCCATAGTGACCCTGTATAGGGTTTCTAAGGAGCAGCTGGTGAGCTTGAACCACCAACCTTGCAGTTCAAATTACTTTCCTGCCTGACGCATTAGTCCACAGTGTCACACAAAGACTCTCTCTCTCTCTCTTTCTCTCTCTCTCTCTTTCTCTCTCTCCTCTCTCTCTCTCTTCTCTCTCTCTCTCTCATATGTTTCACTGGTTTTGCTTCTCTAGAGAATTTAGCCTAAGACAAATAAACTGTGGACTACCAGAAGAATGAACAAATCTGTCTTGAAAGTAACTCAGCTAGATTACTCCTTGGAAGTAAGGATAGCGAGATTTCATCTCACTTACTTTGGACATATTATCAGGAGGGACCAGTCCCTGGAGAAGGATGTCATGTCATGTTTGGTAAAATAAAGAGTCAGCAAAAATGAAGAAAACCGGAGAACAAACAAGATGGCGGATCGGGTGGACGTATAGCAGAGAGCTCCGCCAACAACAACACAGAATACCCGACCAAGCAGGCTCAGGGGATGGTCCCAGAACTCTGAACCACATATAAAGGAATACTTAGAAGGTTGGAAGGCTCACAGCTGGGG
>NW_006408653.1:3441608-3455594 GCF_000296735.1 Chrysochloris asiatica
TGCCAAAGAATGAGTTCTGACTCATAGTGACACTGTATTGGGTTTCTGAGGCTGTAAATCTTTACAGTCCTGTCTTTTTCTCATGGAGCAACTGGTGAATTCAAACTATTGACCTTGTTATTAGCAGCCCAACATATAACCCACAAAGCCACTGGGCTCCTTCACTTGAATATCAGTTACTCTTAATGTATACATATTCTTAACAATCCAGTTGTCTGGCTTCCTAGCTAGTATAAGACTAACAGTACATTTAGCAGAGGAGAGAAAAGTTGCTAATGAAAAGACCCTAAAAGCAGCAAGACATACCAAATAAAGGTCTGATCACAGTGTAAAGACAGAAACCTATAAAAAGCAAACATAAGCAACTTCACCCTCTCTGTTCTGTAATATATATTGACTGTAAGAGCCTAAGAAGATCATCAGCCAGTAGGACAGTGGAGTCAAAAGGTAAAGCACCCGTGATGAGTGTCACCAGACTGTCCCTGCTAGGTATAGCATATGCTGACAGTTGCTATAAGTATCACCTCATTTAATTCTCATCACAGCTCTATGAGATAAGTACTATTACCCCATTTTACAGATGTAGAAAGCAAGACTCAGGCTTGCTCAAAGTTGCATAAGCAGTGAGCCACAGAGCTAGGATTTGAATGTTAAATATTGGTTGGTTTGATTCCAAAGCTCATATCTACTTCCAAGTGTGACATCTTGCCAATTTAGCACAAAGAATGATATTTCTAATGATAGCTCTAAATTTAGAGCAGGGTTACCTGCAGTATCCTCTGTTTAAGATGTTCATTTTAGACAGAGTTTTATACACACACATGCACGCACACACAAACATATGCTTTTTAACGGTGATGAAAGAACTGGGTATCCATTTGGGAGATAAATAAATAAATAAAACAAGTTATTTCCCAACTCACACCATTCATCAAAATGAATACCAGATGGATAAAGATGGAAATGAAACCATAAAGGTACTAGAAGAAAATATAAGTGAATATTTTATAATCTTGGGACAGGGAAGGACTTTCTAAACATGTCAACAAAAGTAGAAACCATAGAGGAAAAGATTGATAGATTTGACTGCATAAAAAATTAAAAACTTCTGTACATCAAAAACCACCATAAATTGAAAAAATATTCAAGCTCACTAGCATTCAAAGAAAGGCAAATTAAAACAGCAATGAGAGACCCTTGTTGTTGTTTTTTTTTTTTGCTGATCAGATTGGCAGTGATTAAAAAGAATGATAATACTGAGAGTTGGCATGGGTAGAGGGAAATCAGCACTCATATACTATTGGAGGGAGTGTAAATTGGTACAATCTTTCTGGAAGGCATTTTGGCAATGTATACGAGAAAGCCTAAAAAAGCATATACCTTTGACCTAGAAATTCCAAGCACAAAAATGTATCCATAGGATACAATTGATCTAACACACACATACACACATATGCACATGCAATGTGTGTGAAAGGATTTTATTTACTGAGGAGCTGCTTGCAATATTGAACAATTGGAAGCAATCTAAATGTTTAAAGAAAATGAATAATTAGTCAAATAAATTATGCTGTAGACATAAAAAGCAATTCTATGTATCTATCAAAACTGATGCTGTATAAATAGACAGACGAATGGAAAAGAATCAAAAGCCCTGCAATAGACCCAAATATATATGAGAATTTGGTATACAATAAACATCAAATCAGTAAGGCAAATGCAGACTTTTAAATAAATGGCGTTTGATTAGCTGAAAAAAGATGGAAGCTGGATCTACATTTCACATAGTATACCAGGGTAAACTTCAACTGGGCCAAAGACTTAAATGCAGAAAATACATTACCAGACAAATAATAGAACTTTATAAACTTGGAGCAATGAAGACCATTCTGATTCAAAATCCAGAAGTCATGAAAGAAGAGGCTGACAAATACATCACAGAAAAAAATGTAAATGTCTGTATGGCAAAAAAAAAAAAAAAACAGCCAAAAAACTCTAGGCAAAGTAAATGCAAATGGCTAACTAGAAAGAAAATTTCATGAGGGGTCAATCATCTTAATACATGATGTTTTCCTATAAATCAAGGCGACCAATAACCCAATAGAAAAACACATGTTTTCTGAACTAGAAATGACTTTTAAGCATACGAAAGAATGATCAAACCTATTTATAATAGAAAAGAGTGCAAGTTATAGCTACAATGATATACCATTTTTCACCTACCAGATTTATACATGTCCAAAATATACTTGATTGGGGAAATTGTAGGGAAATGAGGTACCTTCCTGCACTGCTGGTGACAGTGCAAAACAAAGCTCTCCTATAGACCAGCTGCTCCTCAGAAACCCTATAGGGTCACTAGGGGTCAGAATGGACTCAACAGCACTAAACAACAACTACAACAGAACCCTGGTGTGACACTATAGGGTCAGCACTGGACTGTGAACCACAAAGTCAGCAGTTCAAACCTTCTAGCTGCTCCACCTATTCAGGGTGGCTATGAGTCAGAACAGGCTTGATGGCCCTTAACAACAAAAACAACCATGGGATCCTGGTATAGCACTGTAGGATAAGTACTGGACTGCAAGGTCAGTGGTTCAAACTCACCAGTTGCTCCTTGGAAGTTGCTCCCTGTACTAGCTTGCTGTGAGACAGAACCAACTCAACAGAACTTAGCAACAACAACAATGGGGTCCTGGTGTAGCACGCTAGGATAAGCACTGGACTGCTAATCGCAAAGTCAATGGTTCAGACCTACCAACTGCTCCTTGGAATATTTATACAGGGTTGCTATGAGTCAGAATCAACTCTATGCCACTTGAAGACAATAACACAGGGGCAATTTACCATTTTCTATGAAAGCTACCCTTTGACTAGTCATTTCCATTCTCAGAAATTTTCTTGAAAATGTATTTGCACACACAGCAATGATACATCATGCATTTCAGCATTATTTGTAATAGCAAAAGGTAGGAAATAGCACAAATGTCCAATTATATGGGACTGCTTAAATATTTAGTTCTTCTACACTATGGAGTCTTGTGTTAATGCGCTATACTGCAAAGTCGGTTAGAACTGCAAGGTCTGCGGTTCAAACACACCAGCCGCTCCTTGGAAACCCTACACAGGGTTGCTATGGGTTGGAACTGACTTGACGGCACTTAACAACAATAAACACTATGGAATACCAAGAAACTGCCTGTATACTGATAGGAAAATATCTCTACTATACTCATAATAATGTTCAGTTTTTTAAAAAACAAAGGTACATAATATTATATATAATGTACTGCCTTCTCTACAAAGTCCTGGTGTGGTGCTGCAGGATGATGTACTGGACCAAAAGGTCGGTTTGAACCGCAAGGTCAGAGGTTCAAACCCACCAGTTCCTCCTCAGAAATCCTAGGCAGGGTTGCTATGAGTCAGAACTGACTTGACAGCACTTAACTAAAACAACCTTCTGTACAGAAATAGGGGGAGAGGATCATAAAAAATATATAATGGCATTTGTTTGTATTTTCAAAAAGCCTCCTATAACTGAAAGTGGTGACGTGTAGGAAGGGGAAATGAAAGAATGTAGTAAATGGAGATAAAGGTAGGAGCAAGACTTTTCAAGGTATACTGATTTGTCTTGTTAGGATTTTTAATTATGTGAAAATACTATCCTTTTTTTTTTTAAGCAAAATTTAAGAATATAAAATGGACTGCATCCATTGTGATGATACAGAAAGATTTCTAAACTGTTTGAGTACATAAAGTAGGTCACAAAAACATTTCAAAAACCATTGCAGCCGTGCATTGACAGGGAGCTGCCAGAAATTCAAGCTGGATTCAGAAGAGGATGTGGAATGGGGGATATCATTGCTGATGTCAGATGGATCTTGGCTGAAAGCAAAGAATACTAGAAAGATGTTTACCTGTGCTTTATTGACTACGCAAAGGTATTCAACTGCGTAAATTTTAACAAACTATGGATAACATTGCAAAGAATGGGAGCTCCAGAACACTTAATTGTGCTCATGAGGAACCTATACATAGACCAAGAGATTAAAAAAGAACAAGGGATACTAAATGGTTTTAAATCAGGAAAGGTGTACATCAAGGCTGTATCCTTTCACTATACTTATTCAATCTGTATACAGAGCAAATAATCTGAGAAACTGGATTATACAAAGAAAATCTTGGCATCAGGATTGGAGGAAGACTTATTAACAACCTGTGAGATATAGATGATACAACCTTGCTTGCTGGAAGGGAAGAGGACTTGAGGCATTTACTGATGAAGATAAAAGACTATAGTCTTCAGTACAGATTGCACCTCAATGTAAAGAAAATGAAAATCCTTACAATCGGATTTAGCATCATGATAAACAGAGAAACGATGGAAGTCAAAGATTTCATTTTGCTTGGACCCACAATCACTACTCATGGAAACAGCGGCCAAAGAACCAAACAACATATTGCATTAGGCAAATCTGCCACAAAAGACCTCTTCCAAGTGTTAAAGAACAAAAATGTCTATTTGAAGACTAAAGTGAGCCTAACCCAAGCCATGGTATTTTCAGTAGCCTCATATGCATACAAAAGCTGGACAATGAAGATCAGGGAGGAATCAGTGCATTTGAATTATGGTACTGGTAAAGAATATTGAAAATATCATGGACTGCCAGAAGAAAGAAACAAATCTGTTTTGGAAGAAGTATGGCATATTGCTCCTTGGAAGTGAGGAAGGTGAGACTTTGTCTCTCATACTTTGGACATATTATCAGGAAAGACCAGTCCCTGGAGGAGGACATCATGCTGGGTAAAGTTGAGGGTCAGTGAGAACGAGATGGATTGACAGAGTGGCAACAATGGGCTCAAGCATAACGACAATTGTCACGACAGGATGGGGAAGTGTTTTGTTTCCTATGAGTTGAAATTGCCTCAACAATACCTATCAACAACAGACTTAAGTATCGAGAGAGAGAATAATCTTAGTTTTGTTTTTTTTAAAAATCATATCTAAGTTGTTGTTAAGTGCCATTGAGTTGGTTCGACTCATAGTGACATACTAGATAGGGTTTCCAAGGATTGGCTAGTGGGTTTGAATGGCTGACCTTTCACTTAGCAGTCCAGTGCTTAATCTACAGTGTCACACCAGGACTTCCTTAAAAGCCATATGCATATATATTGACAAATAGGAAATCCTAGAAAAATACACTTTACAATATGAATAGTGGCTGCCTCTGGATTTAAGGAGCTCTGGTAGCATAGTGGTTACAAATCAGGCTGCAAGCTGCAAGGTCAGCAGTTCAAAACTACCAGCTGTTCTGCTGGAGAAAGATGAGGCTTTCTGCTCCTGTAAAGATTTACAGCCTTGGAAACCCTGTATAGGGTTGCTATGAGTCGGAACTGACTCCACGGCACATAACAACAACAACAACCTCTGGGATTTAGGGTTTTTAAAAATTTTTTTTTCTGTGCTTTCTAATTTTTGCACAATGATATTATGTTTTATTTGGATAATTACAATATAAAGAGGTGGAAACTGACCTTGGGTAAAATAATAACTCAAGAAAGATATTTGCAATATGGAAAAGAATGTATAGCCTTAATATTGAAAGAATTCTTACAAAATAGCAAGAAAAATCTCTAGAAAAAAAACAAATGAGAAACATTAGGATGGTGGTGTTGGTGGTTATGTGCCATGGAGTCGATTCAAACTCATAGCAACCATGTATAGCATTTCTGAGGCTGTAAATCCTTACAGGGGCAGAAAACCTCATCTTTCTTCCAAGTAGCAGCTGGTAGATTCAAACTGCTGATCTTGTGGTTAGCAGCTGAGTTCATAATCCACTATACTACCAGAGCTCCTTAACATTAGGATAAATACGTTTGTACCTTTATACTGAGGAGTCCTGGTGTGGCACTGTAAGATAAACACTGGACCAAAAGGTTGAACCACAAGGTTGCCGGTTCAAATTCACCAGCTGCTCCTTGGAAATCTTATGTAGGGTTGCTATGAGTTGAAACTGACTCGACGACACTTAACAACAATAGTCTTTACACTAAGAACTTACTAATGGAAATCTAAGACTGTAGTCTTCAGTATGGATTATACCCCAACATAAAGAAAACAAAAAGCCTCACAACTGGACTAATATGCAACACCATGATAAATGAAGAAAATATTGAAGCTGTAAGGAATTCATTTTTCTTGGATCCACAATCAATGCCCATAGAAGCAGCATGCAAGAAATCAAACAACGTATAGCAATGCCTTTCAATGCCTCAAATGCATATGAAAACTAGACAATTAATAAGGAAGACCAAAGAAAAATTGATGTATTTGAATTATGGTGTGGGTGAAGAATAATGAGTATACAGTATATTGCGGACTTCCAGAAGAACAGATAAATCTGTCTTACAAGTATAGCCAGAATGCTCCTTGGAAATGAGAATTCCGAGACTTGATTTCACGTATCTTGGATATGTTATTCAGAGTTGTGGTGTGGCGCTGCAGGATAATGCACTGGACCACAAGGTTGGTTTGAACTGCAAGGTCAATGGTTCAAACTTACCAGTGGCTCCTCTGACATCCTAGACAGTGTTGCTATGAGTTGGGATTGACTCAACAGCACTTAACAACAATAACAACAAAATTAGGAAGGTTGAGGATCAGCAAAAAAGAGGAAGACCCCTAACGCAATGGACTGACACAGTGGTTGTAGCAAGGAACTCATGGCAATGATTGTGAGGATGGTACAGGACTAGGAAACATTAAATTCTGTTGTATATAAAGTTGCTGTGAGTCAGAATTGGCTTGAGGGTACCTGACAGGAATAACAACAACCCTTATACAATGTATTATTAGAAAACAATGCAATGATACTATTGAATATTGAGTAATGACAAGAAAAAAGTCATGGTACATTAAAAAGGAAAAACACGTTAGCAAATGATGTTATTTGTTAAAAACAGATCTATATAAGACTTGGAGTCTTGGTGTGGTGCTGTGGAATAATGCATTGGACTGCAAGGTCGGTTTAAACAGCAAAGTTGGTGGTTCAAACTCACCATTTATTCCTTGGAAACCCTATACAGGGTTGCTATGAGTCAGAAACGACTTGAAGGCACCTAACAACAGCAACATTAGACATGTTGTTGTTGTTGTGAAGTGCCGTCGAGTCGGTTCTGACCAATAGTGATCCTGTATAGGGTTTCCGAGGAGCAGCTGGTGAGCTTGAACTGCTAACTTTGCAGTCTGGCACATTAAACCACAGCGCCACACTAGGACTCCAGATAATATTAGACCTAGACAATCTTAATATATTGATATAAATATAGGCACAGAATACAATCTGTAAGAATAGGCATTGAAAAATCAATAGATGTGATGGTAGGATTGCAGGTATTTGATTTTTTTGTCTTGTCTTCATTTCTATTTTCTGTGATAAAAACGGTTATTTGCATAAAAGACACTCAAATAATAATCTTTTGTGAAAGATCTAGCCACACGGCCATACATTGTTATCTAATAGAGAAAAACTGAAAGTAACCTAAATGTACAAGATTGGGGCATTAAAGGCAACATGGGACCTGCGGGATATTTTCAGACGTAATTACTTCAGAAAAAATATTCATTAATGTGAAAGGATATTCAAAGTACATGATAAAAGATATTATGTGGATGTTGTTGTTAAGTGCCGTCAAATTGGTTCTGACTCATAGTGACCCAGTATAGAGTTTCCTAGTTCTGGTGAGCTTGGACTGCCGACCTTGTAGTTCAAACCAACTTTGAAGTCCAGTGCATTAACCCACAGCACCACACCAGGACTTCATTATATGTACACAAAGTAGTATGTCTAAGAAAGCTCCATTTTTTGAGTAAAAGTGCATATGCTTAGAAGGATTCTGGGGGAGCTACACCAAGGTGTTAACTGTGGTTAACCTGAGTGGTGGAACTATAGGTGAGTTTTGGTTTCATTTCTTCTGGACGATCAGAATTTTCTAAATTTTTTACAATATACAATCCCATCTAAAATGAGAAAAATAAAGTACTAAGGTTTTTCTTTTAATATTTTCCAAAAACAAAGCTTCAAAAGACAAATTCTAAACGATCTAAAATTAATTAATTAATTAAAAGCCACTCTCCTGCCCCCTTCAAAAAGAGCTATTAGTAACCCTGGACTGGGCAAAAGGTTGGATATTCAAATTCACCCACCAATAAGAATTGATTCAACGGCAATTGTTCACGTGAATAAAGGATTCTGGGTAACTGGAGGAAACTATCTCCATCTACTGATGATAAGGAAGAGTAAAGCACAGCCTTGCTTCTCAACTGAGATGCCTTATTCTCTCTGTACTTCCGTCAAGTCTCTCTCCACCACAGGATGTTGGCCACCAAGCTGGACACAATGTACCTGTCCACCAGTATATAAAGATAGGATGCTGTCACAGGCAGGGTCTGCCAGAGAACCTTTGGTCTAGTCACTTGCCTTCTCATAGATAATAGACCTGCTGGGCCAGAGGTTGCTGACAGACAGTGTGATTGGTGAAGTGGCCGGGGCACAAAGGTCCTCTGTAAAGTCTCCATACCTGGCTTGGGCCCTCCTCTGGTTTATGCTCCAGCTTCCTGGTCATCCTATTCTTGTCGTGAAGCCCTTTAAAGGAAAGGAGAGGCTGCAGGGAGTGGTGCATGTGTCAGATGACCTCTTGCAAAAGGGCCAGAGCAAAGAGGTGGGATGTGAGGCATAAAATATATCTAGAGGTTATAAAGCAGGTTCTCCAAAAAGCTTTTGGCCCCCAGCTGCTGCCCCACTGCTAAAAAACAAACCAAAACCAAACAAACAAACAAACAAAACACAGCCATTTGGCATTGACTTCATTCTAACTCTTGGCGATCTCATGTGTGTCCGAGAAGAACTGTGTTTCAAAGGTTTTCAGTAGCTGGTTTTTCAGAAGTAGATCACCATGCCTTTCTTCTGAGGTACTTCTGGATGGACTGGAATCTCTGACCTTTCTATTAGCAGCTGAGTATGTTAACTGTTTGTATCACCCAGATACTCCTCCTGCCCCAAGCAGCCTCCTTAATGCTTCTTGGGAGTTTATTGCAACAGCCTCCTAACTGGTTTCCCTGCCCTTAGTCTCTGCCCAACCCATCTTCCAAGTTCCTGCCACCCTTCTGGAAATACAGCTAATTATTTCATTCCTGGGTTCAAAATATGTTATCCAAACCAATACTTTTCAGACCTTCCGGATGAAGTGAAGTGCCCCAAACAGCAGACAAAAGAAATGCCTTAAGTTTCCCCAGGGGACTGTCTTGCCTGAAGCTCCTGCTGGCAAGCTCAAAATTTCTTTGAGGTCTTTTGTTTTCTCTTAAAAATTGATGAGAATTTTGCATTGTGCTCCATGATATATCTGAATTTCCTTTACTATGAAGATGTTTAAAATTGTTCACCTCAAGGAAAATTGATGTTCCTGAAAGAACCACTATGTTTATCCAGACGCTTCAAGTATTCTTCTTGGAAGAGTACTGACAGGATAAAGTCCCACCTCCTGACATGTAAAGCTTTTTACAGTTTGGCCCTCATAAACCTTTGTGCTTGTCTCCCACTGCTCCTCTGCACCCACTCTGGCCTCCTGAAATGCCAGGTTTCCCCCAGAGGCTGTCTGTACACTTGCCCATGTTCTTCCCTCTGCAGGACCCCACTTGTTCACTTGTTGACATCTGGCCATCCCTACAGGCTTCAAGGGAGATTAAACACTACCTTCCATATTAAACCTTCTCTGATTGTCCCTGATAGACACAATATGAGAGGTAGCAAGAGGCAGTGAAAATAGGCTATGCTTTGGAATCAGAAGGTCGTTGTTCAACTCCTGACTCCAACTCTTGCCATTGTATAAGTTACTTAACTTCTCTAGGATTTCATTTGTAAAATGGGAGTAATAATGCCTTCCTCACCAGTCTCTTGTAAGAATTAAGTAGGAGTTAAGCAATAGTGGGTGCCCAGTATATGAATAGTACTTTACTCCCTTCCTCTCCTCCAAACTCCTATGTTGTTGCTAGTTGTCATCCAATTGATTCCAATTGATGGTAACCCTTAGTATCTCAGAGTAGAGTTTGAAAACCTTAGGATTTTCAAGGCAGTGAATTTTGGATATAGACCACCAACAACAAGCTTGTTCTCTTCCTTGTTGTCTATGGATATATTTGAACTGCCAACTTTTCAGTTAATAGTCAAGCCCTTAATGGTTTGTGCCACCCAGGGATTCCTCCAAAGTCCTATAGCAATTTATAACATTCATGTGAATAACACACATTGCATAGTCAGTGTGGCACTGTGGGATAAAGCACTGGACTTCAAGGTCGGCTTGGACCACAGGTCGGTGGTTCAAACCCACCAGCTGCTCCTTGGAAAACCCTATACAGGGTTGCTAAGAGTCAGAACCTACTTGATGGCACTTACCTACAACATTTTTATAATGGCTTAACTCCTCTAAAAACTTAGTGATTCTCAATGTTCCAAAGAAGCTTCTTGTACTGTACTATGCCCCCACCCTTGCCCTCCATGGTCCCTTGACTTAAAAGAATTTGGTTATTAAATCTAACATACATTTAAAATAATAGCCTGCTTTCCCAAGTTCTCTATCCTATTAAAGCTAGTTGGAAGGACTCAGAGAGTTTCCAGCCTTTCCTCTCATGTTGTTAAGTGATGTTGAATCAGTTTCAACCATAGCAACCCTGTATAGAATTTTTGAGCAGCAGCTGGTGTGTTTGAACAGCTAACTTTGCAGTTCAAACCCACCTAGCGGCCCAGTGTTTATCCTACAGTGCCACACCAGGACTCCTGTCTAACTAGAGAGACTTGGAATTGGGAGCCATCTACCAAGACCATAAACACCTTGAGACTAGGGCTCCATCTTCACAGTTACCACAGCACCTTACTCAGAGCCTCGTACTGAGAACACACCCAGCAACTGCTTATGGCATAAACAAAAAGTGTCACACAGATGACAGGGGGAAAAAGCGCTCCCCAAATTAGCCTGTCCGTGTGCAGAAAGGGGCCATTGTTACCCAGGCAAGCTGGAGGCAAGCCCATCTTCCCCCACCCACCCAGAGCAGCACCCCCAATTGCACCAGCTGGCCTCCAAACTTCTGTGTGTGAGCCGATTAAAAAGCCCCTCTCTTCAGTGTCTGGAAACTCCTGCAAAGAAAGTTTGCTGCCCAAAGTTGGCTTTTGACTAGAGTCTTAATAAGAGGCCTCAGCAGGCTGTGGCTGGAGAGACAATGTCACTTAGAGGAGCAGCTTGAAGCGGCAGTTAGGAGAAGAATTATTTTAATGAATACATTTCCTTTCAATTGTATGGGAATATCAAGATCCCATTAGAATGGGGAAGCAATTAGAACTAATAAAGATGAATGCACAGTGCTCCGTGCGTGCGGAATAACAAGCAGCCAACAAAGGGGCTCCGGAGAGCCCGCTCTAATCCAGATGAACTGGCGGCCAGCAGAGGGAAACGGCTCCGTTCAGCTGCTCAAAGCCTCTGTGTCCCCACATTCTGATCACGGCCGGCACTGGTGCCCGTGAGGGACTGGGGCGGGGGTTGCCCTGGCCCGGCCTCCGGGGACTGCGAGAGGCTGTTGGCAGCCCCTTGGCGACGACCATTCAGACCAGGGTGCTGGATCCCGGCCAGCCTCGCGCCTGCCCCTCGCACTGGGCCTCATTGTGTCCAGGTGGCAAATGCCTTCTCGCCAAGTCTCCTTCGAGGTTTGGAGAGGGGGTGGGACAGCGGAGGAGAGAGAAGGGGACGAAAGAGTCGGGGGCCCTCTGCCCCCCTGCAACTCTCCCCTCCCCCTCTGGCCAACGTCTGCTCCTCCTCTGGGTTTGGTGTTATGTTACAGATACTGGTGAGTCACAGACAGCCAAACACAGACCTACACTGTTGCTTACACAATTACTCTTCAAACAGTAACAAACAATTTTCATTACCCAAGTCAGATCGAATCATTCGCCTGGCCATCCTGTCTCAATCCCTGCCACAGAAACTGGGCCCAAAGCCTCAGGCTCTGTCCAGTCTGTTGTGTCAAAACGGGGCTCCCACTTTGTCCACTGACTCAGGGAGACGACAAAGCCCTTACTCTGATCCCGTCTTTGAGCTAGGATCGCCTCACAGCTGTCAAGGCTGGTGAGAGAAAAAGGGAAGACACAAGCAGCCATGCAGTTTGGGGTCTGTTCAGATAGTTGAGTAGGGAGGGGGTTGAGATGTTACTTAGCACCTGCATGAAGAAGGCTCTCAAGAGTTTGGAGGACTCTGTTGCCAAGTTTAGAAGGAATCCAACAAGATAACCCTGGCTCCTCACCAAAGCATGTGCTGGCCTCAGATGGAGTGTCAGTACTTGACATTTCTTTATTTAATCTTTTTTGGCCAGACGGTTTCTTCAACGAGGAATGTGTAAACTCACTCCAAAATGTCTGCATGAGAGGCCAATCACACTCATTATTGGAATTTTTCAACCACTTCTCTTTAAAGAAAGCCTGTAACATTTTATACAGTATTTGTTTCTTAATGGCACCACATTTTAAATGTACATTTACATTTATCATCTTACTTGAACCTCAAAATAACCCTGTGGGGACAACAAAGCAAGCGGTTGTCAGGTCTGGGGATAGAAGGAGTGGCCTAAGAGGTCAAGTGTCCTGTGCAAGGGTCATAGATGAGTGAGTAGGGAAGGGTCACCAGAACTTGAGACTTCTGACCTGGCTCAGTTCATCCCAGGAGATGCCTCTCCTACACTTCCACAGAGTTGTGGACATTTCCAGGGTAATTCATGGATTCCGTAATTCTGTTTTCCAAGTGCACTTCCCTTATTTATCTGCTTCCACATACTGAACTGTACTAGTACTGTGGGCTTTCAAAGACTCAGATATAGGCAGCAAAGGGTCCTCCCTGAGGTTTCAATGTCATAGTCATCACAGTATTTGTTTTGCAACCCTCCATGTGGCACTGTGGGATAAAGCACTGGACCTGGACCCCAAGGTTGGTTTGAACCACAAGGTCGGTGGTTCAAACTCACCAGTTGTTCCTTGGAAACCCTATACAAGTTTGCTGAGTTAGTTCCAGAAAGGAACTAACTTGATGGCCTTTAATAACAACAACAATCAAAGACAGTTCTGATGTGGCTCAGTAGGATAAGTACTCAACCTCAAGATCGGATTGAACCCCAAGATCGGCAGTTCAAATTTACCAGCTGCTCCTCGGAAACCTTAAGTCAGAACCAAGTTGACAGCACTTAACAACGACAATAATCAAAGAGATATACATTGCCCCTTTTGATAGCCTACACAAGCATTGTTTTAAAAGTCATTGTATGCACAATCAGTACTTGAAAAATAATTGTTTAGGTCCTTCCTAGTATCAACATGAAAGCCCTGGTGGTGCAGTGGTTAAGTACTCAGCTACTAGCTGAAAGGTTTGGTGGTTTGTACACACCAGAGGCTCCATGGAAGAAAGCAAGCTGTGGCAGTGTACTTCTATAAAGACTGTTGTTGTTGTTAAGTGTTGTCAAGTAACCTCTGACTCATAGCGATCCTGTTTCCAAGGAGCAGTTCGTGAGTTTAAACTGCTGACCTTGCAGTTCAAACCAACTTTGTATCCTATGGCATTACATCACAGCTTTGGAAACCCTTAGCTGTGATGTAACGCCAACCTCAGAAACTCTGAAAATTGGGTCACTATAAGTAGGAATCAAATGAACAGCAATGGGTTTGTTTCTTGGTTTATTTTTGTTTTGGACAGTGTCAACATTAAAGTATACAGTGATTGGCAAGTGGTAAAGTAAACTCTCCACCACATTCCATATCTAAGATCTGTTTGTTTGATTTTTAAAAATGTTTCAAAAAAGTTTCATTTTTTAAATTTTAAGGTATAATTTGTCTACAGTGAAATGTAGATATTAAGTGTATAGAATATTATTTTCAACAAGTCACCACACCAGTACTT
>NW_006408653.1:3455694-3473705 GCF_000296735.1 Chrysochloris asiatica
TAACGCAATGGACTGACACAGTGGTTGTAGCAAGGAACTCATGGCAATGATTGTGAGGATGGTACAGGACTAGGAAACATTAAATTCTGTTGTATATAAAGTTGCTGTGAGTCAGAATTGGCTTGAGGGTACCTGACAGGAATAACAACAACCCTTATACAATGTATTATTAGAAAACAATGCAATGATACTATTGAATATTGAGTAATGACAAGAAAAAAGTCATGGTACATTAAAAAGGAAAAACACGTTAGCAAATGATGTTATTTGTTAAAAACAGATCTATATAAGACTTGGAGTCTTGGTGTGGTGCTGTGGAATAATGCATTGGACTGCAAGGTCGGTTTAAACAGCAAAGTTGGTGGTTCAAACTCACCATTTATTCCTTGGAAACCCTATACAGGGTTGCTATGAGTCAGAAACGACTTGAAGGCACCTAACAACAGCAACATTAGACATGTTGTTGTTGTTGTGAAGTGCCGTCGAGTCGGTTCTGACCAATAGTGATCCTGTATAGGGTTTCCGAGGAGCAGCTGGTGAGCTTGAACTGCTAACTTTGCAGTCTGGCACATTAAACCACAGCGCCACACTAGGACTCCAGATAATATTAGACCTAGACAATCTTAATATATTGATATAAATATAGGCACAGAATACAATCTGTAAGAATAGGCATTGAAAAATCAATAGATGTGATGGTAGGATTGCAGGTATTTGATTTTTTTGTCTTGTCTTCATTTCTATTTTCTGTGATAAAAACGGTTATTTGCATAAAAGACACTCAAATAATAATCTTTTGTGAAAGATCTAGCCACACGGCCATACATTGTTATCTAATAGAGAAAAACTGAAAGTAACCTAAATGTACAAGATTGGGGCATTAAAGGCAACATGGGACCTGCGGGATATTTTCAGACGTAATTACTTCAGAAAAAATATTCATTAATGTGAAAGGATATTCAAAGTACATGATAAAAGATATTATGTGGATGTTGTTGTTAAGTGCCGTCAAATTGGTTCTGACTCATAGTGACCCAGTATAGAGTTTCCTAGTTCTGGTGAGCTTGGACTGCCGACCTTGTAGTTCAAACCAACTTTGAAGTCCAGTGCATTAACCCACAGCACCACACCAGGACTTCATTATATGTACACAAAGTAGTATGTCTAAGAAAGCTCCATTTTTTGAGTAAAAGTGCATATGCTTAGAAGGATTCTGGGGGAGCTACACCAAGGTGTTAACTGTGGTTAACCTGAGTGGTGGAACTATAGGTGAGTTTTGGTTTCATTTCTTCTGGACGATCAGAATTTTCTAAATTTTTTACAATATACAATCCCATCTAAAATGAGAAAAATAAAGTACTAAGGTTTTTCTTTTAATATTTTCCAAAAACAAAGCTTCAAAAGACAAATTCTAAACGATCTAAAATTAATTAATTAATTAAAAGCCACTCTCCTGCCCCCTTCAAAAAGAGCTATTAGTAACCCTGGACTGGGCAAAAGGTTGGATATTCAAATTCACCCACCAATAAGAATTGATTCAACGGCAATTGTTCACGTGAATAAAGGATTCTGGGTAACTGGAGGAAACTATCTCCATCTACTGATGATAAGGAAGAGTAAAGCACAGCCTTGCTTCTCAACTGAGATGCCTTATTCTCTCTGTACTTCCGTCAAGTCTCTCTCCACCACAGGATGTTGGCCACCAAGCTGGACACAATGTACCTGTCCACCAGTATATAAAGATAGGATGCTGTCACAGGCAGGGTCTGCCAGAGAACCTTTGGTCTAGTCACTTGCCTTCTCATAGATAATAGACCTGCTGGGCCAGAGGTTGCTGACAGACAGTGTGATTGGTGAAGTGGCCGGGGCACAAAGGTCCTCTGTAAAGTCTCCATACCTGGCTTGGGCCCTCCTCTGGTTTATGCTCCAGCTTCCTGGTCATCCTATTCTTGTCGTGAAGCCCTTTAAAGGAAAGGAGAGGCTGCAGGGAGTGGTGCATGTGTCAGATGACCTCTTGCAAAAGGGCCAGAGCAAAGAGGTGGGATGTGAGGCATAAAATATATCTAGAGGTTATAAAGCAGGTTCTCCAAAAAGCTTTTGGCCCCCAGCTGCTGCCCCACTGCTAAAAAACAAACCAAAACCAAACAAACAAACAAACAAAACACAGCCATTTGGCATTGACTTCATTCTAACTCTTGGCGATCTCATGTGTGTCCGAGAAGAACTGTGTTTCAAAGGTTTTCAGTAGCTGGTTTTTCAGAAGTAGATCACCATGCCTTTCTTCTGAGGTACTTCTGGATGGACTGGAATCTCTGACCTTTCTATTAGCAGCTGAGTATGTTAACTGTTTGTATCACCCAGATACTCCTCCTGCCCCAAGCAGCCTCCTTAATGCTTCTTGGGAGTTTATTGCAACAGCCTCCTAACTGGTTTCCCTGCCCTTAGTCTCTGCCCAACCCATCTTCCAAGTTCCTGCCACCCTTCTGGAAATACAGCTAATTATTTCATTCCTGGGTTCAAAATATGTTATCCAAACCAATACTTTTCAGACCTTCCGGATGAAGTGAAGTGCCCCAAACAGCAGACAAAAGAAATGCCTTAAGTTTCCCCAGGGGACTGTCTTGCCTGAAGCTCCTGCTGGCAAGCTCAAAATTTCTTTGAGGTCTTTTGTTTTCTCTTAAAAATTGATGAGAATTTTGCATTGTGCTCCATGATATATCTGAATTTCCTTTACTATGAAGATGTTTAAAATTGTTCACCTCAAGGAAAATTGATGTTCCTGAAAGAACCACTATGTTTATCCAGACGCTTCAAGTATTCTTCTTGGAAGAGTACTGACAGGATAAAGTCCCACCTCCTGACATGTAAAGCTTTTTACAGTTTGGCCCTCATAAACCTTTGTGCTTGTCTCCCACTGCTCCTCTGCACCCACTCTGGCCTCCTGAAATGCCAGGTTTCCCCCAGAGGCTGTCTGTACACTTGCCCATGTTCTTCCCTCTGCAGGACCCCACTTGTTCACTTGTTGACATCTGGCCATCCCTACAGGCTTCAAGGGAGATTAAACACTACCTTCCATATTAAACCTTCTCTGATTGTCCCTGATAGACACAATATGAGAGGTAGCAAGAGGCAGTGAAAATAGGCTATGCTTTGGAATCAGAAGGTCGTTGTTCAACTCCTGACTCCAACTCTTGCCATTGTATAAGTTACTTAACTTCTCTAGGATTTCATTTGTAAAATGGGAGTAATAATGCCTTCCTCACCAGTCTCTTGTAAGAATTAAGTAGGAGTTAAGCAATAGTGGGTGCCCAGTATATGAATAGTACTTTACTCCCTTCCTCTCCTCCAAACTCCTATGTTGTTGCTAGTTGTCATCCAATTGATTCCAATTGATGGTAACCCTTAGTATCTCAGAGTAGAGTTTGAAAACCTTAGGATTTTCAAGGCAGTGAATTTTGGATATAGACCACCAACAACAAGCTTGTTCTCTTCCTTGTTGTCTATGGATATATTTGAACTGCCAACTTTTCAGTTAATAGTCAAGCCCTTAATGGTTTGTGCCACCCAGGGATTCCTCCAAAGTCCTATAGCAATTTATAACATTCATGTGAATAACACACATTGCATAGTCAGTGTGGCACTGTGGGATAAAGCACTGGACTTCAAGGTCGGCTTGGACCACAGGTCGGTGGTTCAAACCCACCAGCTGCTCCTTGGAAAACCCTATACAGGGTTGCTAAGAGTCAGAACCTACTTGATGGCACTTACCTACAACATTTTTATAATGGCTTAACTCCTCTAAAAACTTAGTGATTCTCAATGTTCCAAAGAAGCTTCTTGTACTGTACTATGCCCCCACCCTTGCCCTCCATGGTCCCTTGACTTAAAAGAATTTGGTTATTAAATCTAACATACATTTAAAATAATAGCCTGCTTTCCCAAGTTCTCTATCCTATTAAAGCTAGTTGGAAGGACTCAGAGAGTTTCCAGCCTTTCCTCTCATGTTGTTAAGTGATGTTGAATCAGTTTCAACCATAGCAACCCTGTATAGAATTTTTGAGCAGCAGCTGGTGTGTTTGAACAGCTAACTTTGCAGTTCAAACCCACCTAGCGGCCCAGTGTTTATCCTACAGTGCCACACCAGGACTCCTGTCTAACTAGAGAGACTTGGAATTGGGAGCCATCTACCAAGACCATAAACACCTTGAGACTAGGGCTCCATCTTCACAGTTACCACAGCACCTTACTCAGAGCCTCGTACTGAGAACACACCCAGCAACTGCTTATGGCATAAACAAAAAGTGTCACACAGATGACAGGGGGAAAAAGCGCTCCCCAAATTAGCCTGTCCGTGTGCAGAAAGGGGCCATTGTTACCCAGGCAAGCTGGAGGCAAGCCCATCTTCCCCCACCCACCCAGAGCAGCACCCCCAATTGCACCAGCTGGCCTCCAAACTTCTGTGTGTGAGCCGATTAAAAAGCCCCTCTCTTCAGTGTCTGGAAACTCCTGCAAAGAAAGTTTGCTGCCCAAAGTTGGCTTTTGACTAGAGTCTTAATAAGAGGCCTCAGCAGGCTGTGGCTGGAGAGACAATGTCACTTAGAGGAGCAGCTTGAAGCGGCAGTTAGGAGAAGAATTATTTTAATGAATACATTTCCTTTCAATTGTATGGGAATATCAAGATCCCATTAGAATGGGGAAGCAATTAGAACTAATAAAGATGAATGCACAGTGCTCCGTGCGTGCGGAATAACAAGCAGCCAACAAAGGGGCTCCGGAGAGCCCGCTCTAATCCAGATGAACTGGCGGCCAGCAGAGGGAAACGGCTCCGTTCAGCTGCTCAAAGCCTCTGTGTCCCCACATTCTGATCACGGCCGGCACTGGTGCCCGTGAGGGACTGGGGCGGGGGTTGCCCTGGCCCGGCCTCCGGGGACTGCGAGAGGCTGTTGGCAGCCCCTTGGCGACGACCATTCAGACCAGGGTGCTGGATCCCGGCCAGCCTCGCGCCTGCCCCTCGCACTGGGCCTCATTGTGTCCAGGTGGCAAATGCCTTCTCGCCAAGTCTCCTTCGAGGTTTGGAGAGGGGGTGGGACAGCGGAGGAGAGAGAAGGGGACGAAAGAGTCGGGGGCCCTCTGCCCCCCTGCAACTCTCCCCTCCCCCTCTGGCCAACGTCTGCTCCTCCTCTGGGTTTGGTGTTATGTTACAGATACTGGTGAGTCACAGACAGCCAAACACAGACCTACACTGTTGCTTACACAATTACTCTTCAAACAGTAACAAACAATTTTCATTACCCAAGTCAGATCGAATCATTCGCCTGGCCATCCTGTCTCAATCCCTGCCACAGAAACTGGGCCCAAAGCCTCAGGCTCTGTCCAGTCTGTTGTGTCAAAACGGGGCTCCCACTTTGTCCACTGACTCAGGGAGACGACAAAGCCCTTACTCTGATCCCGTCTTTGAGCTAGGATCGCCTCACAGCTGTCAAGGCTGGTGAGAGAAAAAGGGAAGACACAAGCAGCCATGCAGTTTGGGGTCTGTTCAGATAGTTGAGTAGGGAGGGGGTTGAGATGTTACTTAGCACCTGCATGAAGAAGGCTCTCAAGAGTTTGGAGGACTCTGTTGCCAAGTTTAGAAGGAATCCAACAAGATAACCCTGGCTCCTCACCAAAGCATGTGCTGGCCTCAGATGGAGTGTCAGTACTTGACATTTCTTTATTTAATCTTTTTTGGCCAGACGGTTTCTTCAACGAGGAATGTGTAAACTCACTCCAAAATGTCTGCATGAGAGGCCAATCACACTCATTATTGGAATTTTTCAACCACTTCTCTTTAAAGAAAGCCTGTAACATTTTATACAGTATTTGTTTCTTAATGGCACCACATTTTAAATGTACATTTACATTTATCATCTTACTTGAACCTCAAAATAACCCTGTGGGGACAACAAAGCAAGCGGTTGTCAGGTCTGGGGATAGAAGGAGTGGCCTAAGAGGTCAAGTGTCCTGTGCAAGGGTCATAGATGAGTGAGTAGGGAAGGGTCACCAGAACTTGAGACTTCTGACCTGGCTCAGTTCATCCCAGGAGATGCCTCTCCTACACTTCCACAGAGTTGTGGACATTTCCAGGGTAATTCATGGATTCCGTAATTCTGTTTTCCAAGTGCACTTCCCTTATTTATCTGCTTCCACATACTGAACTGTACTAGTACTGTGGGCTTTCAAAGACTCAGATATAGGCAGCAAAGGGTCCTCCCTGAGGTTTCAATGTCATAGTCATCACAGTATTTGTTTTGCAACCCTCCATGTGGCACTGTGGGATAAAGCACTGGACCTGGACCCCAAGGTTGGTTTGAACCACAAGGTCGGTGGTTCAAACTCACCAGTTGTTCCTTGGAAACCCTATACAAGTTTGCTGAGTTAGTTCCAGAAAGGAACTAACTTGATGGCCTTTAATAACAACAACAATCAAAGACAGTTCTGATGTGGCTCAGTAGGATAAGTACTCAACCTCAAGATCGGATTGAACCCCAAGATCGGCAGTTCAAATTTACCAGCTGCTCCTCGGAAACCTTAAGTCAGAACCAAGTTGACAGCACTTAACAACGACAATAATCAAAGAGATATACATTGCCCCTTTTGATAGCCTACACAAGCATTGTTTTAAAAGTCATTGTATGCACAATCAGTACTTGAAAAATAATTGTTTAGGTCCTTCCTAGTATCAACATGAAAGCCCTGGTGGTGCAGTGGTTAAGTACTCAGCTACTAGCTGAAAGGTTTGGTGGTTTGTACACACCAGAGGCTCCATGGAAGAAAGCAAGCTGTGGCAGTGTACTTCTATAAAGACTGTTGTTGTTGTTAAGTGTTGTCAAGTAACCTCTGACTCATAGCGATCCTGTTTCCAAGGAGCAGTTCGTGAGTTTAAACTGCTGACCTTGCAGTTCAAACCAACTTTGTATCCTATGGCATTACATCACAGCTTTGGAAACCCTTAGCTGTGATGTAACGCCAACCTCAGAAACTCTGAAAATTGGGTCACTATAAGTAGGAATCAAATGAACAGCAATGGGTTTGTTTCTTGGTTTATTTTTGTTTTGGACAGTGTCAACATTAAAGTATACAGTGATTGGCAAGTGGTAAAGTAAACTCTCCACCACATTCCATATCTAAGATCTGTTTGTTTGATTTTTAAAAATGTTTCAAAAAAAAAAAAAGTTTCATTTTTAAATTTTAAGGTATAATTTGTCTACAGTGAAATGTAGATATTAAGTGTATAGTTTGATAAATTTTGACAAATGTATACTTAAACCCAAATCAAGATACAGAACATTTCCACCACTCCAGAACATTCCAGAAAGTAGTATGACTTTATACTTATCTTTATTTAGAGATTATGTGGGAGTGCATGGCTCTGTAGGAAAAGCACCGGACTACTAACCACAAGGTCAGAGGTTCAAGCCCTCCAACTCCTCTGCAGAAAAGAAGGCTTTCTACTCTTGCAAAGATTTATAGTCTCAGAAAACCTATTCAGGTTCATTTAAACAACAGAAGAATATTCCTGCATATCCCTTTCCAAAATAAACTCCCACCCCCAGTTGTAGGCCTCCACTCTTCTAATTTCTACACCATAGTTTAATGTAACCTGTTTTATACATCCCATAAATGGAATTACACTGTATGTACTCTTTTTGTGTCTTCCTTCATTCACTAAATATAATGTCTACAAAATATATCCATTTGTGTTCTATCAGTAGTTTGTTCCTTTATTTTATTTGGATGGGCAGTATAATCTCATTCACTTTTTAAAATTTAGCCATAAGCCAGAATTAAACCCATTATGCCACCAGGGCTCCATAGAATAGCCATTTTGTCGATATTAAGTGCCATTGAGTCAGTTCCAATTCACAGTGACCCTACCTGTATAGGGTTTCTAAGGTTGTGATCTTAACCAGAGCTGAAAGTCTCATCTTTCTCCCACCAAGTAGTTGGTGGATTTGAACCACTCAACTTTTCATTTAGCCGTCTAGTACTTATCCTACATGACCACACCAGGACTCTGCATTCTTTACATTATCTCTACCTTCAGAATAAACAGGTAGCCAGGCAGCCCAGGATGATAGTCACGAGCATAGGATTCAGAGTAGGCAAAACTGGGTTCTTGTTTCCTGTCTAACATTTAACAGATGAGTGGTTTGGGGCAGGTGATTTAACCTCTCTGGAGCTGTTTTCCCATTTATAAAATGGGGATAATAATACCTTCCTAATAGGGATTTCTGAGGACTAAATTATATTGTACATAAAATGTTTGGCACAATGGGAACTAATAATAGCTTCTAGTTAGACCATAATAAACATCTTCCTGCTTCATTCACACACTTTCAGTTTTCGCAAGTCCTATAAGTAGGTATGTATACTCAGAAGTTTTTTTAAATGAAAATTTCATGTTTAGGACTTTTCTTCTGTGTACTACTAGAGAAAGATAATATTATCAATTTTTTTACTTAAAATAAATGTTATTTACCATGGGGAAAAAAAATCTTCCATCATTTACTTACTGACAATCATGTTTTGAGTACTGAGTACAAAGGGTCCTTACAGAGAGTTTAAAAATGTTGCCTAGCATTTAGGATATTAGATTTTAGATGGGAAGAAAAGAAACACAAAAATAATTATAATTCAAAGCAGAACAGGATAAACAATAATAATAATTAACACCTACAAATGTAGTGGTTAAGGGCATGGTCACTGGATTCATATTGCATCAGTTCAAAACCCCAGCTGTGTGATGCTGGGTGATTTAACTAACCTTCCCTGTAAAATGAGGATAATAATAGCACTTATTTTACAGGGTTATTATGAGGAGTAACTTAGTTAGGACATAAAAAACACTGGAAAATAGTGTGGCAGTTCCTCAAAAACTAATAATAAAACTACCCGGTTATTGTTGTTGCTAAGTGCCACAAAGTTGGTTAGGAGTCATTGTAACCCCGTATAGGGTTTATGAGGGGCAGCTAGTGGGTTTGAACCACCAACCTTGTGGTTAGCAGTCCAGTGCTGATCCTACAGTGCTACAATCCAGCAATTCCACTCCTAGGTATACACCCAGAAGACTTGAAAGCAGAGACTCAAACAGAGACTTATACACCAGTGTTCATCACAGCACTATTCACAATAGACAAATGGTGGAAACATAACTGTCCATCAACAAATGAATGAATAAACAAAATATGTATATGAGGGTGAGTCCAAAATTATCCATACTCCAGTTACATTATTATCCTGTCTTGTATATATCCATGACTGATGACAACACTGAGTGTGCACATAAAATGATTCTGTTGAATAGATGAGTGACAATGATTAGGTGGTAAATCATTTGCAAATCAGCCATGGCTCTGCCTATGAAATAATCCACAACAGATTTTGATTTTGGAAAATTCGTGCAAGATGGGTACTGAAACAACTCATGGAAGAGATTGGACTTTTGCAAACAAAATTTGGACTGATACTCTAAGGAAGGTAAAAATTTCTTTTAAAAAAACAACTGTTACTGGTGATGAGACATGGATGCATCACTATGAGCCTGAGAGTAAACTACAAGCCTAAGAGTATGGAATGGAAACATCCTCAATCGCCAACCAAGAAAAATTCAAAAGTCAACCATCAACTGGAAAATTGATGCTTACAGTTTTCTGGGATTCTTAGGAGCCAGTATTAGAACATTGTCAGGCAAATGGTTTTAACAGTCAACAGTGCTCTTTACAATGAGATTCTCATTGAAGAGCTGAAGCCTAAACTTCAGATTAAATGCAGAGGACTGTTAGCCAAGGGCTTTGTGACCTTGCATAACAATGTACACCCACAAACCTCTGCCCACACTGTTGACACTCTGCAGAAACTTCATTCTGAGGTGTTAAAGCATCCTCCCTATTGTCCTGATCTTGCTCCATTGGACTTTCACCTGTTTGGTCCCCTGAAAGCAGCCCTTCGAGGATGAAGATTCACCTCTAATGAAGAAGTGAAGACAGCAGTGCATTCCTGGCTCGCAGCTCAGCCTGACACATTTTTAAATAAGGGAATACAAAAGCTTGTTGACAGATAAAGTGTATTGAAAAGCAAGGAGATTGTGTTGGAAAATGATGTATTTGTCTTTTCTAAAAGTTGATTCAAATAAATTCTATAGCCAGATTGCAGATAATTTTTTACTCACTCTCATACAATAGACTACTACTCAGCCAGTAGGAGAAATGAAGTCTTGATACCTGCTACAAAATGGATGGAACATGAAGACATTATGTTAAGTGAGAAAATCCATCATAAGAGAAATACTGTATTACCTCCTTTATATAAAAAGATAACAAAAGACAAATGTATAGAAAACAAAGTTTATTAGTGGTTATCAGAAGCAGGAGGCAGGGGAGAAGGGAATTACTATTTACGGATTACTGATGGCGATAGAGAAACTGCATCAAGGGTTAGGGTGCACAGTCAACTATTTTAAGTGCTGATTATAAGTTGTACACCTGTAATAAGATGAATTGGTGGGCTTCTGGCAAGATGGCAGACTAGGCAGACACACTACATGGACCCTCTACAACAGAGAAACAAGAGGCCAAATGAAACAGACACAGATGAAAATCCTGGAACACTAAACTTCATAGGAAAGGTTATAGAAGTTGATTGAGTGCTTGCTTGGTGGAGCAGGGACAGTAAGAGAGGGAGACTGACTGGAGAATGGCCAGCCATCTTGAACTTTTGAGGCCTGGCAGAGCAGATTCACACAGATGACAGGAAAGGTGTGAATCCTTCTTTTTCCCCACATTTCCCTGGTTACCAGAGGTGTGGCTAACTCTCACCCTCTTACATCCCAATGCAGATCCTGCTTTCCAGAAGTTTGGAGACATGTTGTTGAAAGTCATGCCAGTGTGTGTGGGGGTGGGGGGCAGGCAGGTGGTATAAGGGAGATAGGGGGGTAGTTGTGTTGCTGTGGTACCTGGATTTAGGCAGATTCAGATCCAGACCTACAGAATCATTAGAACCACCAGACCAACATTATTGTTCTTGTTAGGTGCCATCGAGTCGGTACTGACTCATAACAACCCTATGCACAACAGAACAAAACACTGCCCAGTCCTGCACCAAACTCACAATTGTTGTTATGTTTGAGGCCATTGATGCTGCCACTGTGCCAAGCCATTTCACTGAGGGTCTTCCTCTTTTTCTCTGACTCTCTGCCTTACCAAACATGATATCCTTCTCCAGTGTCTAGTCCCTCCTGGTAATATGTCCAAAGTATGAAAGACAAAGTCTGGCCATCCTGGTTCCAGGGAGCACTCCAGCTGTACTTCTTCCAACACAGATTGGTGTGTTCTTTTGGCAGTCCATTGTACTTTCAATATTCTCCTTCAACACCATAACTCAAATGCATCAATTGTTTTATATTCTTCCTTATTCACACTCCAATTTTTGCATGCATATGAGGTTATTGAAAAAATATGGCTTGAGTCAGGAACACCTTAGTCCTCAAACTGACATCTTTGCTCTTCAACACTTTAAAAAGGTTTGGTGCCGCAGGTTTGCCTAATGCAATATGTCATTTGATTTCTTGACTGCTACTTCCATGAGTATTGATGGTTAATCCGAGCAAAATGAAGTCTTTGACAACTTCAATCTTTTCTCCATTGATAAGAATGTTGTTTATTGGTCCAATGGTGAGGATTTTTGTTTTCTTTATATTAAGATGCAATCCAAACTGAAGGATTTGGTCTTTGATATTCATCAATAAGTATTTTAAGTCCTCTTGGCTCTCAGCAAGCAAGGTTGTATCATCTGCATATCGCATGTTGTTAATGAGTCTTCCTCCAATCCTGATGCCACGTTTTTCTTCATAGAACCCAGCTTTTCAGATTATTTGCTCAACATACAGGTTGAATAAGTATGGTAAAAGAATACAACCTTGTCTCACACTGTTCCTAATTTTAAACCATTCAATGTTCCCATGTTCTGTTTGAATAACTGCCTCTTGATCTGTGTACAGAGCACAATTAAGTGTTCCACTGCATAGCTTCCAGAATCACAGCAACATACAAGCCACCACAGTATAACAAAATAACAGATACTGAAACGAGTTCTATCAAGGGCCTCCAAGAATTACTTCTAGACTGAGTGCCCAGAACAAAGCTAACATCTAGGCTTACAGGAAATCCATGTAGTGCTAGGAACTCTGTGGTCACATCCTTCCCACACCATCTCCACAGCTCTTGGCTGGCAGGAGCCCCCCAAGGTTTTCTCCTCTCCAGGTCCAACAGATGCACTGGGTTTTTTGGTTTTAGTTTTTTAACCCCTTTCATTGTTTATTCTTTCTTCTTCTCTTTTCATTCCCTTGAATTTTATCCTTTCTATCTCCACTTTTGTTTTTCCTTTTCTCCTGTTTCTTATTTCCCCTATTGTTTTCCCCCACCACATCTCTTTTGATCTTTCTTTCTAGTCTTTCTCTCTTTATATTTTCATTTTCCCTCTCCCTGTTTTTAAAGTGTCTTTTGTTTTTTCTTTCTTTCTTTTATTTTCTGTCTTATTTTTCTCTTTTAATGCTCCCTTTTCCTACTCCTCTTTTTATTGTTATATTCTTTTTTTCTGGTTGCTGCCTGTTTTTATTTATTTTTTTCTCCTTTATTATTTTCTCTTTTCATTGTTGGTTGCTTGCTTGTTCTGGTTTGTTTTCTTGTGTGTGTGGGATAGAGGAAGGGGAGGTTTCTTTTCTCACAACAGGAGACAACAACTGTGTCCATACAGCCCAGCCACAACTGTTCCCTCTGCAGCTTCAACCACTGGCAAGAGCCAATACCAGTTCCTATACCACCCGGTCAACAATAGAAGGCAGCCAACACCAGCCAAACCCACTCTAAACTGAGGTGCATGAACGGCAAATGGAGAAAGGTGCATGTGCTTCCATTCTCTAACTCCACCCACAGGGGACAGTTGGTGAAAGCCTAAGAAGACATCAACATACAATCATCAATTAAATACAAGTACAACAACACCACAATGCCCTGGAGACAACTGACAATTTTAGGTCACATGAAAAAGCAAGAGAGATTGACTCAAACAAATGAACAAGATGGAAGGCCAGAAAACATTTCTGAGGATGAAAAGCTAATGGAACTAACTGAAAAAGAATTCAAAATAATGATATTGAGAAACCTTCAAATGATAAACAGAAAATTTTAAGAAAGCAAGGAGAACACAGAAAAAAAAAAAAATCTTTAGAAGACTTCAGGAAAACACTACAAGAACAAACAGACAAAATAAATGGAAAAAAAAAACTGGAAACAATACAAACCTGCAATCAGAAATCCATGTGATTACTACTAAGATTTCAGAAATTGATCATACACTGAAAGGGTAAAGGAGTAGATGAAAAGCAATGGAAACCCAAACTAGGGAGACTGAAGAGAAATCTCTCAACACTAGCAGCCATGTGGTCTTGCTGGTGACCACATTGGTCTACCAATAAGGGGAAGTGAGGAAAAACAGCAATGAAGCTGTGAGTCAAGTCTGACCGTATTCAATAAGACTCTTGTCAACTGGGTTGAGACCTGGGGCTCCTGGGCCCAGGGACATGGCCACAGAGGACTAAACGGAGAGTGAAGCATCCAGCTGATATGAAGTGAGGGGAGATGAACAAGGACACCCATACTTACAGATAGTTAGTACTCATTTGACCTGGCTTCAATGGCTGGATGATCAGAACTCAACTAGAGGAAGAAAGATGAGGGAAAAAAATAGTAATCTGCTACAATTTGATGAACTTGACCTATGCATGTGGATGCAGTAGGTCAAAAGTGGGAACAAATCTTTACAGTGAGGATCATTTCCACCCACTCGGTCCACCGGGTTGACAGGGATGGGCAACTTAGACATTGGCTACCCAAAATGGGGAGGGGGGAAGCTACAAAGGCACGAACTGGCTGGCTTACAAGCTTTCAAGAGGGAGCCTAGAGAAAACGGAATAGCCAGAAATATCACCATAGAAAGCTTGTAACTCCGTCTTCTGCCTATATCTGATTTGTTGTTGTTGTTATGTGCTGTGGAGTTGGTTCCAACTCATAGAGACCCTGTACAGGGTTTCTGATGCTATAAATTTTTACAAGAGCAGAGAGCCTCATCTTTCTCCTGTGGAACAGCTGGTAGTTTCGAACTGCTGACTTTGCGGCTTGCAACCCAATTCGTAACCACTACACTACCAGAGCTCCTTGGAATACCAAAAATGGGGCTACAACGTGCCCAGTGAAGGAGACTTCCTGTGAGCCTCTACATTACATAAGACCTTAGGTGGAATCCTGAACCACATCCAGAATTTTCTGAAGTGGGAAATTTCCACTTGAAAGGACAAGCAGACCAGCCTGGAGCGGCTAGAAGAACAGAAGATTCTTCTTGAAAGAAAGACCACCAGGAAAAATAGAAAACAATAGAGGCAGACTGACTGTTACTACAAGAACAAGCAAGTTGCTCACCCAGGAGACATCAAGGCAACTGGTCAGGTCCCCTCAGAACAAACCCCCTTCCAAGACTAAGACTCAATGGGAATACATGCTCTGATTGATGACCACAGTCGTCACCAATAAGGGGAAGTGAGGGAAAAACAGCAATGAAGCGGTGAGCTAAGACCTACAACCTTCAATAGACTCTTGTGAACCCAGGTGGAGACCTGGTTGGCCAGCAGTGTGGCAAGGCCTGGGGATTCTTGGGCCCAAAGTCTGTGACATAGCCACAAAGGACTGGAGTGGAGAGTGAAGTGACCAGCTGATAAGAAGAGAGGGCATATGCATAAGAACACCCACACTTGCAAATAACACCCACTTGACCTTACTTCAATGACTGGATGATCAGAGCTCAACTAAAAGAAGAAAAGAGGAAAAAAAGAGTAATCTGATACAATTTGATGAACTTGACCTACACCTATGGATATAGTAGCTCAAAAGACGGAACAAATCTTTACAGCAAGGATCATTTCCACCCTCTCCATACACAGAGTAGACAGGGATGGGCAACTTGGACATTGGCTACCCAAAATGGGGTGGGTGGAGGAGCTACAAAGGCAAGAAGTGACTGGCTACAAGCTTTCAAGAGGGAGCCTAGATCCAGAGGGCGCAGAGGAAGGTAGAATCTCCACTGAGATTCCAATCTGTCTGGGCGGGGCTGATGAATGGAGATGGGGATAGGTTTCTTGTGGTACAATAGTGAATAATTGTTATCAGAACGGACTGTGAGGGTTGGAAATGTAAAGGTAGATGTTTTGTAGCAAAAGGAGGGGAGTGATTGACTTTGCAGTCCAGGAGCAGAGGCCCCTGGGACCATCAAGGGAGAAAAGTGGAGTGTGGACCCTACCCAGAGAAACAGTGCTGCCAGAGATAGAGGCAGAGATGATGATATGGAGAGATGGAGCGGCTGGGAACTCTAGACCCAGAGAGGGAGAGGGGCTGTGTGCTGACAACTAGGGGGCAGGCTTGCAGGGTATACCCTTTGGTTGGTTGATAATGCATGGAGGGGATTATAACCATGGCAATAAAATGATATATGAAAGGATGAATGTAAAACTAATATTCTCCCATGTAAACTATCACATAATTCACAATAAAACATTAAAAAAAATAATAAAAAAGAGCGAGCCTAGTTTCAGAGAGTGCAGGGAAGGTAGAATCTCTACTGAGTGGTTTCCAACATGACTGGATGGGCTGGTGAAAGGAGATGGGGATAAGACTCTTGTGGTTCAATATTGAGTAATTGCTATCAGGACTGACTGTGACTATTGCAAATGTAAAGGTAGACATTTTGTAACAAAAGGAGGGCAGTGGTTGACTTTGCAGTCCAGGAGCGGAGAACCCTGGGACCATCAAGGGAGAAGAGCAGAGTGGACCCTAACCAGAGAAGCAGTGATGCCAGAGATGGAGGCAGAGATGATGTTGTGGAGAGATGGAGTGGCTGGGGACTCTGGAATCAGGAAGGGAGAGGGTCTGTGTGCTGACAGCCAGCGGGCAGGCTTGTGGGGTGTACCCTTTGGTTGTTTGAATGGTTATATATTCCTGAGTGCTCTGGTGGACATCCAAAACAAACAAACAAGAAAACCCCAGAGGTAATGGAAGCAAATGCTGTTGAATTATGATGCATGGAGGGAATTATAATCATTGCAATTAAATGAAATACAATAGGATGAATGTAAAGCTGATGTTCTCCCATGTAAACTATCATTCAATTCACAATAAAAACTTAAAAAACAAAAAACCTCTCTCAATATTAGTATGCTAGAAGAACAATCAAAAAAAATCTGAAGAAATCCTGAGTTATGTAGTGATACCATGAAGAGGAATAATTTACGGGTGATGGGAATAACCGAATAAGAAGAGACAGTAAAAAGCACAGAGAAATCTGCCAGAGAGTTATTGGAAGAAAACTTCCCTAACATCATGCAAGACTAGAAGATGATCATATGTAAAGCTGAAAGAACCCTAAACAGAAAGGAACCCAAAAGAAAATTACCAAGACATATCATAATCATACTTTCCCAAACCAAAGACAAGGAAAGAACCCTGAGAGCAGCTCAGAAAAGAAAAAAAAAATTATCTACAAAGAAGAACCAGTAAGACTGACCTCTGATTTCTCAGAAGAAACCATGCAGATAAGAAGGAAATGGGATGACATATACAAAACTCTCAAAGAAAAAGATTGTCAACCAAGAATCATATACCAAGCAAAGCTGTCCCTCAAATATGATGGCAAAACCAGGAAATTTTCAGATAAACAGAAATTAAAGGAATTTATAATAACCAGACCAACTTTATAAAAAATACTAAAGGGTCTTCTTTGGACTAAGAACTAATAACAGCAGACAACAACCTAAGATTAACATACATGACAATACTACCCAGAACTCAATCCAGATACTTTGTTGTTACGATGTGCCACTGAATGAGTTCCAACTCATACTGACCCTGTATAGGGTTTCCAAGGAGCAGCTGGTGAGTTTGAACTGCTGACTTGAAGTTCAAACTGACCTAATGGTCCAGTGCTTATTCTACAGTACCACACCAGGTCTCTCAATTCAGCTATAGAAGTATTTAAAATAAAACAAATCTACAGGACTGCAAAAAGGGAACTAGAGATATCACTTTAAAATGAGGTCAACTGCAAAGTAAAACGAAGGAATAATGTAGATTATAAACCTTCCAAATGGTGAAGAAGTCAAGTAGACCTCAAGATAAAACACATGGTTTTAAATGGGGGGGAAAATCACTAAACTACAGGGTAACATCAAAGAAAATTAATATATTTTTATATCAAAATAAAAAAGAGGAAGATCAAAAAGATTTAGTAAACATTAGCACAAAAGA
The DNA here is from genome assembly GCF_000296735.1 of Chrysochloris asiatica. Lineage (NCBI taxonomy): Eukaryota > Metazoa > Chordata > Mammalia > Afrosoricida > Chrysochloridae > Chrysochloris > Chrysochloris asiatica. The sequence goes on from NW_006408653.1 coordinate 3,473,079, forward strand.
AATGATTACAAGAAGAAAACCCACAAATAAAATGAACTCAATGCAGAAAATTCTATGGAACAAAAAAACCAGAAGTACCACAAAAAAAAACAACAACAACACACACACAGTAAAATGACAGCAATCAATTCATACCTATGGATAATTACACTGATGTAAATGGACACATATGCAATGGAATACTATGACACATTGAAGAATAACAATGAATCTGCAAAACACTCACAACAGAGAACAAACAAGATGGCGGATCGGGTGGATATATAGCAGAGAGCTCCGCCAACAACAACACAGAATACCCGACCAAGCAGTTTCAGGGGCTGGTCCCAGAACTCTGAACCGCATATAAAGGAATACTTAGAAGGTTGGAAGGCTCACAGCTGAGGGAATTTGTGGCAGAAGCAAGCAATCTATTGCTTTCTAGTCCGGGACGCTCGCTGCTCCAGGAGCCGTCATCTTGGGTGAGACCACGTGGGGGAAAGATCGGAGCGGCCACAGACGCCTGGCAGAACTGCTGAGATAAAGGTGTGGACATTCTTCTCTTTTGGTACCTGTTCATTGGCCCCTTGCTGTCTGCGCACCTCCATTCTGGTGACTATAGGGGTGCCTGAGCTAGTGGGCACCCCA